>NW_027151034.1:0-144934 GCF_018691715.1 Phytophthora cinnamomi
TTTATCGATGAAGGCTTGGGGTAGTGGCCCTTCACCCAGCTCCCACGCAAGTTTCCCATTCGTCCCCACGACAAGAACGCAGACCCAGCAAAACTTGCCCAGACCCTCGTAGCTCACGTTGTAGTACTTGTGGAAGGTGTTCTGCCACACTTTTCTTGGCCGGTGAATGCCAGCGGCATGTTGATACCTGCATCGAATACGCACACAGGTGCGTTAGCAGTCTACTTGGTAATACTTAAGTATATATGTATGACCTACTAACCGTTCAGCGCCATCCAGTCTATGTGCTTTTCCCACTGCGGCCAGCTCCACGCCCACAGCGAATAGCTGCCCGTGTCCACGTTCTGGTAGTACGAGAACTTGGAGCTCCTCTTGTGGCGCACCCGCTCGACCACTTTCGGCAGTTTGTCCGGTAGCTGCAGCTTGTGGTTGTCCCAGTCGGTTTGAGTGCGTAGCACCGACTTGAAGTACCATTGCAGGCCGTACGCCATGGCGGTGGGGCTTGGCTGCGATCTCGAGTTTGTCGCCGTCACTTCCGAGCTCGAATACGTCAAGCTCATCTGGGTCCGACGGCAGTACGCGAAGCGAAATCTAATGCACACCACGCATTAAGTGAGGCGGTTGGTCTCTAGCATCGGTAGAATCGATTGAAGACTACCTGATCGTTGTAGTTGGGCCCCAAGCGTCGGTTGATCAGCCCTCGCGTGGCAGCCACTGGATCGTGCGGCTCGGCGTTTTTCTTCAGTCGAGCGACCGACGCCTCCACTCCCCCACCGAGACCCTGCAACAGCAGGAAGCAGATACCCAACACCAACCAAACCGTGTCGGCCCTACGCGACCATGCCATAGTTCTCTCCAAGCTCAAAGATCTCGTGAATGCTCCCCTTCGAGTCCCCGCAGTAAATCAGCAAGTGGCGTCTGTTCAGGATCGCTCACCCAGCCTGTCCCTCGTAGAAAAATGCCTAAGCGCGGACAGGAATTGAGAGTCGAGTAGGATGTCGTCGTTGTGGGCCATCGAGCACTCGTGTCTGTGGTGCTTAGTCCGTTCAGGGGGATATTGTCCAGTTAAACACTGTAATCACTGTAGCAAACCGTTGTTCAATTCCTGTAGTTGTTGACACCTTTCTGTTCGCTCAGCGCAATGAACACTGCAGTCGCGCACACTAGAGGCTCTAGTCTTGCTCCTTCTCCTCCGTCTCACGGTTCGAGCACGAACAGTCTGAACGACCGGGTGGACGTCATGCTGGAGCCGGAGATCGGCACGTGCTCGCGCACCGTGAGGCCCGCCTTCTTGAACGTGTTGAGCAGCTCCTCCTCGTACGTGACCGAGCCAAAGTCGATGGTCGTGAGGAACTTGAGCAGCGGCTTGCCGAGCTCCACGAGCTTCGAGTGGCTGGTCTGGATGGTTTGCGTCACGTAGACGCGCCCGCTCTCGGGCTTGAGCATGCCCACGCAGTGCCGCAGCGCCTTGACGGCGTCGGGCATGAGCATGAGCGACGAGCTGAAGTACACGGCGTCGTACGGGCCCGGCCCGGAGAAGTCGTAGATGGACGCGTGGTGCACGTTCACGCGGGCCTGCAGCTGCCGCTCGCGCAGCAGCGTGCGGCACCTCGCCACGTAGTCGGCGTCGTAGTCCACGCCGTCCACGGTGATGCTCTTGGCGCGCAGCAGGTCGCCGTTGTTGGCCAGCGCTAGGCCGTGCCGATGCCCACGTCCAGCATCTTGCTGCCCGAGGGCAGGCGCCGCAGCACCTCCGCGTACCAGCCGGTCGTCAGCTTCACGATAGTCGCGTCGTAGACGCGGGCGCGTGCCACACGCAGCAGCCCATAGAGCGCGAGGCCGCCCACCGCCGCCACGGCCAGCGGCACCAGCGCTGGGGATACGCCCGATGTCAGGGGGCAGTTTATGGAAATGCTATTAGGGGATGTCCTGGCATCATCACAATAAGTTGACGCCGTCTCAAATTTTGAGATGGCGTCAAACACCCAAATACTCATCAATTTACCAGTAGGTACGAATCGCGAATTAGGCACACCACTGTCTCGTCCCAAGTGCCGCCCTGCGCCGCCAAGCACGGCTCTGCCGAGCACAAAGCAGCCGAACGGTAGGTTATAGACAACGGAAAGCTCGCTAATTCACGAAACTTCGTTTTTAAGTTCGAAAAACAATCGCCCAGCTATAAGCGCGATTCCTGCTCATCTGTCCGCTACGGCTCGGCCAGGACATGATGCACGAAAGCAAGCTGGGGAGACTCAAAGAACCTCGCGACAACATGGCTGCCTGTGCTAGCGCAATGAAGTCGATATCGTCAAAGCTGGGATTGCGGCCAAAGTGGGAGGTTACGTCGCACAATGAAGACGTCGAGTATCCGCAAGCCTACATCCACAGCAATTGAGCGGTTCATCATTTTGTTTAGCGCAGAGTGGAAGCCTTCAAACTGGCTGGTGGCAACAATACGGACGGGTTGCTCTCCACCGCCTTGGTAATCGTTGTTCGGTACGTACGAACCTTCAGCTCGAATCTGTTCTGCATGGCTGTTCCAGCAGCCAGCCCACACTGCCTCAGTGCACGAGAGGTCTTTAAGCTTGATCTTCTCCACTACCAGCTAAAACTCGGCCTCCATCTCAGCTGGGTGACGAAGTTGGCCGTCTACAGTTTACAGCGCAGCCTATAATTGCTTTTTAGTCCACTTCTGATTCGGCTTTGACGCTGCAGTACCTTTGACGAAATCCGATCGATCAGATGAAACGGATCTTGCTTTATGCTCACAGCGCCATCGTAGACACTTGCTACCATGCCACGAGCAGCATTTGCGTTATCGCTAACCAAGAAAAATCTCATCACGGCTACGAAAGCGTAAAGCGTAGGAGAAATCGACTGCAGTAATGCTCTTGGTCTTATTATACTGGTACCTTCAATTTAGTGACACGCAAATGACCCGTCGTTGTCGAAAAGGGCGCTTCAAAGTCCCGCCAGCCAATCCGAGAGCGTCGATCCACCAAATGTTGCGTTTAACCTGACACGCAAATGTTGCGTTTAACCCGACACGCGAATATTGCGTTTAACCAGACGCTGACGTCGACGTTGAACCTGACGTGCGCCCTCTCACTCCGCAACTTGGCTCACCGCAATCTCCGCGCGCAGCTCAAGCGACCATCACTCCTGCGCTGATCCCCACAATGGCTCTGACCGCGCCCGGCTCCTTCGGCCCGCGGGCTTCCGCGAGTGCGACTACCGCGCCGAGGCGGACCTGGAGGACGCCGCGCGCCCGCTCTACCGCTTCCAGCGCGAGCTGCCGCGCCTGCCCGCGCCGCCGCTGGCCGAGACTGTGGCGCTGTACCTGGACACGCTGCGGCCGCTGGCGTCGCCCGCCGAGCTGGCGCGCGCCAGGAGCTGGCCGCAGCCTTCCTGCGCCCCGGCGGCATGGGCGAGGAGCTGCAGCGCCGCCTGCTGGCGCGCGCCGAGGAGCGCGGCGACTCGAGCTTCCTGGCCGAGTGGTGGAACACGCTCGGCTACCTGCAGGTGCGCGACCCCGTGGTGTTCAACGTCAGCTACTTCTTCCACTTCGCGGACAGCGTGCACCCGGCGCAGCGCTCCAACGTGGGGCGCGCGGCGGCGCTGCTCAGGGGCTCCGTGCTCTTCGCGCGCCAGGTGGCGGACGGCTCCGTCGAGCCCGAGCAGCTCGGCAAGAAGAAGACGCCCATCTGCTCCACAGCCTACAAGTACATGTTCAACGCCTGCCGCATCCCGCGGCGCGAGCAGGACTCGTACAGGATCTACGACCCCGCGACGCACACGCACGCCGTGGTCATGCGCCACAACAAGTTCTTCCGACTGGAGCTGCTGGACGCGCGCACGCAGGAGCCGCTGGGCTTCGAGGCGCTGTGCTTCCAGCTGGCCAGGATCTTGGACGCCGCTGGGGCCAAGGAGTCGGCGGTCGGCGCCCTGACGTCGCAGGATCGCGACTCCTGGGCCGATGCTCGTGAGGAACTGATCCGGGCGTCCCCGCAGAACGAGGAGTCGCTGCGGGCCATTGAGAGCTCGTTGCTAGTGCTCAATATGGATGACGAAGCCCCGGTGTCCCGTACCGAGGTGGCTCGCGGACTCTGGCACGGAAATGGACGCAACCGCTTCTTCGACAAATGCGTCCAGATCGTCGTCTTCGAGAACGGTAAGGCTGGACTGCTTGGCGAGCACTCGATGCTGGACGGCATGCCCATGGCTCGCTACGCGGACTACCTGCTGTCGCGGCTGCACCATGGACAGATTGACCTGGGCCCTCGTGGCCAGACGACGGCGCAGCTCGAGCAGTCACTGATCGCCCCGAAGCAGATCACGTTCCGTTTCACAACCCAAACACTGCGCAACATTGCTGAAGCTGAAAAGGTGTTTGACCAGACTGTCATCGACCACGAGGTGTTCGTGCAGGCCTTCTACGGTTACGGCGCGCGCTCCATCAAGGGGTTCCGCTGCAGCCCCGACGCTTTCGTGCAGCTCGCTATTCAGCTTGCCTACAAGAAGTTGTTCAAGAAGAATGTTGCCACCTACGAGGCCTCGCAGACGCGCGTATTCTTGCACGGACGCACGGAGACCACACGCAGCTGCTCGGCAGCTAGCGCCAAGTTTACGGATGCTATGGAGGACGCGTCGGGCGCCGTTTCCAATGAAGAAAAGAAGAAGCTGCTTCTTGCTGCGGCCAACGCGCACGTGGCATACATGCGTAAGGCCGGCGCTGGTCGCGGTGTGGATCGCCACATTCTGGGCCTGAAGCTGCTCGTGCAACCTGGTGAGCGCGTACCGTTCTTTGAAGACCCGGTGATGGCCAGGGCCAGTCGCTGGCTCATTTCGACGAGCCATCTGACGAACGAGCTCTTCGATGGCTGGGGATGGGGTGAAGTCGTGCCGGAGGGCCTCGGAATCGCGTACAGTGTCAAGGACCAGTCCATCCAGTTCAACATTGCGTGTCGCCAGCACGGTAGTTGGGGCGCCCGCATGGGCCACCTGCTCGAAGAAAGCCTCGTCGAAATGCAGCAGCTCTTTGCGCAGACCAAGGACGTCGGAGCCAAATTGTAAGCGACTTGACGAGTACGTGCCATCCAGAGCTAAGAGAAGTAAGAAAAGAAATTGATTAACTTGGAGTTAGACTCGTTGTAGTGCTAGCTAAGGTAACGAGAACCAGTCTGATCTAATGTTGAGGTATTCCTACCCAGGTATTGCTCGGACCACACTGAGTCAGGATTTCCACGTTCAAGTTTGAGTTGAAATACGGGATGGATGATGTCAAAGGGTGGCAACGCTGGTTACGACGAAATCTCTCGGTCCTGGTCATCATCTGCACCGCCTGCAGTCTGCACCACAGTCTTCGCCAAGCCTTTCTTAGATAAAAGCACGTTAAGCGAAATAAGAAGCTGCTGGGCTGCCCGAGGCACAATCAACGGGACAAATCACACACCGCAGACGCTTCTGCGGCTTCCTTTATTTACGGTACTCGTTGATCTCCTCGTGGAAGTGGTCGAGTGCCACTAGCATGACCGCGTACGGCAGGTTCTGCTTCATGACGGTAGAGCGCACGAACGGCAGACCAGCAGCTACCGTGGAGATCGCAGCGCTGGTCAAGTCGTCCTCGCGCTGGGTCGCCAGCGCCGTCTTGATGCCGCAGTACATGAAGAAGAACCTGCACACACAGCAGCAGCAACCGTCAGTAAAGTACCCTTGGCAACCTCCCCACTGCAGTGTCCGCACCCAGAGAAGGCTCCTCCCGTCTTAGCAGCCCCTCGCGCGATGGTGCTCAGCGCTGCAGGCGCCAGCTTGCCGTGCTGCTTCATGTACAGCTTGGCCCCGTCAACTACACATCGCAGCAAAAAGCTGCAGTCAGCCCCACCCACGTCCACCGCACCACAAACGCCTACAAGGCGCGCCGCAACGTACTGCCGCCGAAGGTGGCGCCCGTGACGAAGCCCACGAGGCTGCCGAACATGAGCCGATTGCGCAGATTGCGCACCGCCACGGGCTCGGTCAGCGCGCTCAGGCCCTTGCCGAACTTGTCGTCCGTCTTCTGCTCCTCCTCCTTCGGCACACTCGCGGCGCTGGGGCGCTTAGGCGCCTCGGGCTCGAACGACGACCAGTTCTGCGAGTCGCCCATGATGCCAATTTGTGGCCAAGGCAAAAAGCTGAAGCACACGCTACTTATGCGAGTCAACAGGCCCTCTCTAATCACATACTCCAGAATCAAACTTTTACTGCAAAAAAAATACTCAGAATTTCTGAGTCCGAATGATCAGAATCCGAACTAACGCTATAAGTCGAAGAGCTCAGCGATGATGCCGCTGTCGTCTCCGCCGCGCGCGGCCACGTACAGCGCCGGTGAGCCGTTCCCGCCGCAGCAACACGTGTACCAAGCTGTACCCGACTTCAGATCGCTGTATCCCGAGGTACAGCCGCCGCTGCTGGCCAGCTACCGCCCCAGACGTCGCGTGACGGTCGTGCGCCGCCCCGCGGGCTGCAACTTGGTGCGGCCATGCGCGCTGGCCAGCCAGATCACTCGCATGCTGCTGTTCAACGGCTGCAGCGCCGTGCTGAGCGTGGTCGGCGCGCTGCTGGTGTGGGCGGGGGTCGCGCTGGCGGTGGTCACCTTGCCGCTGCTCGGCTTCGGGATAGTTGTCTTCAAATGTCTGCAGCACGTCGTCTTCTACCTGTGCTGCACGGACGTGTTCGTGTACAACGCGCTGGCGGCGTCGGCGGCCGACTACATCGACATGGACATGGACCAGTGGACCAGCAGCACTGAACTGCACCCGCTGCTGCCCATTCGAGTGCCGCCGCCGCTCGGAGCCGGCAGTGGGCAGGTGCTCGAGCCCTGTCCGAGGTTCGAGCGGTCGCTGGGCACCGCTCGAACGTGGACGCAGCTCGAACCTCGCTCCGTGCTGGCGACCGTGTACTTCGGGTGCTTCAAGGTGCTGGTGGGGGCGGCGCAGATGCTGGCGGTGGCGCTCGTGGCGGGCGTGCTCGGCTTTTTGATCGGGGACAAGCGCGTGCCCGTGCACTTGGAGGCGCTGACCGCGCAGTACCCGTTCGCGGTGTACACCACGGCCTTTGGGCTGCTGATGGTGGCGCTGGCGATGCTGCATGGGGTGACGAGGGCGTCCAAGGTTGTCACGCGATTCTTCTGCTGCGAGACGGTGCGTTGAAGGTGGGGAAGGCGATTGGCGAACGTTGGGACGAGGTCGTCTCTGGAAGCGTTCCAGGGGGGAGACTCTTGAAAGAGAACGACCGACTCACAGTCGTGGGTCATGCCTTCAACTGCCGCGTCCAAGGCACGGAGACAGAGCAAGACTAGTTCGTGTTGCGCCAAGAAAAGGAATCTGGTGACGCTGTCCCGGTGCCAACATCGAGTCTGCTTCAAGTGTCTGTCCAGGACGTGCACAGAAGCCCTCAAGAACGAAACGCCGGCTACGTGCTGGAAGTGCAGCAAGGAGATCGCTCTGGACCAAGTGGAGATTGTGCTCAGCCGCTCGGAATTCGTCATGTACATGACCCGACGCCATAAAGAAGACACCGCACGAGCGGACTGTGCAAGTTGTACTGCCAAGAAGGATGTGTGCCAGCTGAGGGTTGCGCCTTGCGGACACCACTATTGCCAGCCGTGTCTTCTGCGCATGTGTCGTCTGGCGTTGGGTGACCGCGCACTTATACCGCTCCGTTGCTGCAAGAAGGAGCTGCCCGACGACTACGTTCGCGAATCATTGCATGGGGCCGCCGACTACGCAAAGTACCAGCAACTCATGACCGAGAAAGACTGGAAGGTATCAGACCTCGCGTCTGATGCCGAGTATACCGCGACTGTCAAGGCGATGGGGGCCAAGCAGTGCCCTGGATGCGGCATCGGCGTGCAGCGTGACTTTGGTTGCGTACACATGACGTGTCCAAACGGACACCAGTTTTGCTACACGTGCTTGCAATTTTGGGGCACCTGCCACTGCCCGCTGATCCCGGAAGCGGAACTGAGAGCAATTCTTGGCGAGTGATGTTCGGGCAAGAGCAGCGCGTTGTATTCATGTTTGCAGCTTCTAATTGAGTATCTAGTTTCACTGTGCTCGTTGATTCATTTCTGTGGAAAGACCAGAGAAAATTGACCGCCACGTCCCAACCTAGTGCACTCACTCGTTCCTCAGCTCACTCCAAAATCTCAACGGTGGAAGCGATGACTACTCGAAGCGTTGCTCGACTGCGTCCAGAACAATGCTCAGCGTGTCCGAACAAGTTCCCATGGTCGATGTCGGAGCCTACGCAGCTATTCCCATTGTTGTGTGGGCACATTTTTTGTCGGTTGTGCTTGGCAAAGCTGGTTCGGAATGTGCTGTCATCCACGGATGTTCCCCTGCAGTGTTGCGAAAAACTGGTTCCCAATGACTACATTCGCGATGTGCTGGCCGACGAAGAAAATAAGTACTACTTATTCTTGTTAAATCAAGCTCGTAGTAGTGCGGATTCCGTGAAGGAAGCGAACCAGAAACCGGATATGACGTCTCCTGGATCTCTACCTGTTAGCAGCAGCGCTCATAACGTAAGGAAGGACCTCGAGATGAAACCACCACCAGGCAATGCATCAGCAACTCCGCTTGCCATTCAAGTTAATTCCACCCCGCAACAACGCCCAGCTCGGAAACCAGTTGAACCACGATATATTACACGCACTTCCAAGGCCCGACTAAACCAACAGCAAGGTGGGGCTATCGCAACGAGTGGTTCAACCTCGAACGACCAATCATCCGTGACACCAAGTCGCGAGAAATATTGCAAGTGCAACATTTGGCTGGATGAGTCGCCATCCATAGCCCCGTGTGGTCATCGAGTTTGCCGCAAATGCTTGGAAAATGGAGTTCAGCACTATTTGGACATGTCCCCGCTTGGAAATGCAGTGCCAGTGAGCTGCTGCGGCAAAGTGCTGCCACTGGATCTGGTGAGACGCATCATTTCTGGCCGTGAGTTGATGACGTACGCGAAATTTATGATCAAGTACTCGGACGCCACTACCCCACGCACGGTGGGAACTAAGCGCAAGGCCGCACCAGAGAAACAGCCGGCTGTAGTCTCGCAGAAGGCGAAGGGCAAGCCACCTGCCAAGAGAGCGAAAAAGGGTTGTATTGAGGCGGATGGAAGTAGCCGAGAATGTATTGCCTGCTCTTCCCCCAACAAATTACGCGTGGGGCCTTGTGGCCACGGCTACTGTCAGCCCTGTTTGAAGAAGATGGCGAAGACGAGTCTGAGTAATCGCAACCAAGTCCCGGTTCGTTGCTGCTCGAAAGAGCTTCCGATTGAATATGTGGAAAGCGTGCTGACCAAGAATCAGTTTCAGCAATATCAGCGCTATGTTTCTGAGCGCGACCCAAAGAAGTCGACGCTGAAGTCGGACAGGGACTATGCGGCGATCGTGCGCAAAAATAAGGGCAAGCAGTGTCCGGTTTGCGGTATCGGCGTTGTCAAGGTCTCTGGGTGTCATGCTATGCGGTGCTCGCTTGGCCACGGTTTCTGCTGGAACTGCTTGCAGTCGATCTGCACTTGCGGCCGAATCTACCAGTACAACTAACAAGGAACATGGCGATAGGGGCGGCTTACGATAGCAATGCTCATCTATCAAGGTGTCGCTGGCGAGTTTTTATTTGATTCCGTTAATTGACTGCGATGTCGTTTGATCATTGCTTTGCAAAACCTCAACCATCTTAACTCCCATGAACTTCCTGGGAAGGGCCAGAAGCCACTACCACCTAACGGTCGGAGAAAGCACTTCCCCTCTTTCTGTTGGTGGTCATCTGTCGCCTCCATTCATTATCATTATCCATTTTTCCTGCCGGTGCTACGTGCCATCATGGACGTCCTCCCGAGTGTGCAAAAACTGAAAGAAGTTGGCGCTGATGGCCCATTCGAGCACGTGGTCTACCTCAACTCCGACACGATTGATTTCGTCGACGAAGTCGACGGTGCTGCAGTCGAAGCGCAACTCGCCGAGGTGTACGCGTTGGAAGTGTACCGCGAGGAAATTCGTCTCGCAGAACAACGCAACTTGGACGAAGCGGTTGCTTTGAGTTTTTACGCGAAGGAGGAGCGCAAGTTGTTGAACCCTACCGACACCAATCTAGAAACGGACAGTGAGGTGGACGAGTCCCTGGTGCTGGTAGAGCTCTCGGACCTGGAGATCGAATCCAAGCCTCCTCCAGTGTGCACGTGCTGTTTGGCTCCTCAGGCGAACAAGAGTGATCGACGCGTTTTAACTTGTGGCCACCTCTACTGCACAAAGTGCGTTGCAACTCGCTGTCGTATGGGTGTTCGTGACCGCGCCATGGTGCCCGCTCACTGCTGCAAGAGGGAGTTCCCCTCCGAGTATGTTCGAGAGGCGTTGGATGCTGCCGAATTCCATACTTACGAACGCTTCCTCAAGGACAAACATTGGAGCACGCTCGACCTGCAGTCGGATCGCGACTATGCCCGTGCGGTGAAGGAGAACCGCGGCGTGCAGTGTCCTGGTTGTGGGGTTGGCGTGCAGAAGTCGGTCGGGTGCAACCGTATGATGTGCTTGAACCACCACGAATTCTGCTTCCTGTGCGCCAGGAAGTGGAAAACTTGCAGCTGCAGCTACTATTGATGTCCCCCAACGCAACCCACGGCCGAATTTATGGGTAACAGGCGTAATGATAACTTTGTTATTTCGTAGCCCTCACGTGCAAAGCAGACAAGAAAATTGATATTTTTCGTGTTTTATCCTTTTTATCGTCGATGCGAGTGCTTGGCGAGGTCGATCACAACTTGACCGACATAGGGACCTTGCGCACCTCAATAGAGCAGTAACTCGCGCTCTTCCTTGCCGCTGTAGTCGCCAACGGTAGACGCGAGCACTGGTGGGTCAACCTGCTCCACGGTTGCGCCGAATTTCTCGTGAGATACCAAAATGGAGAACTTCTGCACGTTGGTAATGAGATCTCCGTTGATGCCCACGTAGTCAAACTTGCCCAAAAGATCGGTGTAGCCATCTTTGTAGAACTCAGTCTTGGTGTGACTACCACTCGACGATACCTTGGCATACACCTTCACGTAGCACGAACGCACCGGTAACCCATCACGCAGAACTTGCAGCACGCCGCACTGAGTCATGATTTCCACGTTCAAGCTTGAGTTGAAATACGGACGGATGATGTCAATGGGTGGCGCAACGCTGCTCGTAGTGCGGGACGACGGAATCTCTCGGATTCTGAGCATCATCTGCGCGGCCCGCAGCTCATTTGGAATCTGCACCACAGTCTTCGCCACGCCTTCGTCGGAAGAAAGTGCGTTAAGCGAAATAGAAAGTTGTTGGCGAGGCTCGACCACTAGTAAACTCGATGCAGACGCAGCAGAATCTGAAAAGTGTTGAACGGCTCCGTTGAAAACATCAGCTCCACATCAATCGGGTAGAATGAAAGCTCGCACCGTCCAACGGACTGGGAGAACATCTCGACGGCACCATCGCCCACCCTAGCCTCCAGTTTAATTTGACTTCCGCGGGTAGTATTGGTCGCTGTTGCTCGGTCATCGCTTGCTGCAGTATCAATGGCAGCGTCTACCACCTCCATATCCTCGAGCCGGTGCAGGCTCTGGATCTCAAAGGCGTCGTACTCTTCCACGAATTTTTTCATTTTCTGAAAGCGTTGTCGCCAACGAGGCTGCGGGTGAGTAGCATAGCTCGAAATCGCACGGCGAGCAATAGCGAACATCCGGCCTTGTTGGCCGTCGCCCCCGAAAAAATCGAGGAAGGCAGACAAATACGCGTACTGCACTGTGCTCTTCAGTTCAGTCACCCCTGGTAGAGATTCCAAACGACTGAAAATCTTGAATCCATCCTCGATACGGTCAAATAGAATCATGTAGTACGCCATGACAAGTAGGTTCTGCTCGTCAATCCGAGTGTAGCTTCCCAGTCTTTGGCAAAGTTCGCCAAAGTACCGCCGAGTTTCAGCATGCAATATGCGTTTGCCTGATGTTTTGGTCGTCGCTCCCCATGATATCTGTGCATCTACCCTACCCGTCACAGGATGCACACGTCTCGTTAAGAAAGGACCAAACTCACAGTAATCGAAGCTCTCAAATAATGATTGGAAGCGCTCGCTGCGATACAATCGTGCTTCATCCACAAAATAGGACTGGAAGCCACAACCGAGAGACTGGGTGAATTCCGTCGAGCTAGCGAAAAACTCCTTCATAGCAATTTCATCACGATGCAGAAGCCCATACTTCCAGATGCCTGGCACAAAGAAAAACTTACTTTTGAAGTGCTTGACGATGCCGCGATAAAAGCCTTCATCACGGCATCGCCAGTACAGCTTCTGGTGGTCGATCTTCACACCGGGTTTCACAGACTCCATAAAGTGTACGACTTCTTGCAACGTTCCCCTGGCACTAACATCAGCCCACGATGTCAAATTCACGCGGGTAGCATTGCGAACGACCTTGCATGTAGTTGCATCGCCTTGGACTTTTGCCCAGCCAATTACCAGTCCATCAACTGATGCCCGTGCGGGATATTGCGTAAAAATCCTTCATCTGGAAAGTAAAATGAGAATGTAAATTCGCTGGTGTGGTTTGGCGCCACATTGGTAATCTCGTTTTTCGTGTAAAACCCACGTGAACCCATCGGAAGAGCACCTTGAGGTATTTGCAGTAGCAAATTGACGTTAGTGAGATGCTCGAAGCCAATGTTGCTCAGAGTGACGACTGTAGTGTAAATCGTGTTCACGAGAAGCTCCGTACTCGAATCCCCGTTCTCGTCTTGAATGCGTTGCTTCAAAATCAGAACAGTGTTAACGGTAGGATCACACTGCGCTGGACCAATACTGCGATGGTAAAGAATGGCATCGGTCGCTGGAGAAAGTGTCACGTGGGTCCCAGCAGAAGAGGCCAGCTGCACTAGGGCTGGTTTTGTTTCAGTGTCGAGATCCAACACAGCAAGCGCAAATAGCCCCTCCGTAATGGATCCAAGTGCCTCAGGAAAATACGATGACACGAAGCGATCACGACTTCCGTTCACAGTTTGAGAACACAATATATGCTCCGCGTACTGCTTCCAGAACATGTTGAGGCCTGTCAGTGCGGGACGTTGCCCAGTGAAGTATCGCTTTTCTTGCACCTTGCGGACCTTTCCTGGCGGAATATAGGGGACTTCCTTTATCCTTTTCTTGCTCTTGTTTTCTGTTTTACCTTCTGAGGCATCATCATCATCGTCAAGCTCTTCGTCATCTGCACTTCCGTCACTTTCACTATCCAGGCTTCTAACTCCAAAGTTATCATCAAAATCTGCTAAAGCCTCTGTTTCAACCACTTCCGCGATTTCCGTCGCTTCCGTAGTTTCTATCGTTTGTGGCGCTGCTCCACAGGGAACGGCAGCCATTGAGCAGAGTGCAGAAGCCCCGAAACTAAAACCTCCTGGCGCTGGCTGGCGCATGGGCGCCGCAGCAAGATCTCTGTAATAGCCTGCATCCGATGGGGAGTAGGAGGGAGAGGTAGGGGCATACGAGCTCTGAAGCATTCGTGCTCTGCCTGATGCATCTGGCGGTCCACCAAAAGCACTTTGTGTCCTTGCTGGAGACTCTTCGACCGGAGCAGAAGATGGCTCAATTTGTCCTTGGGACAGCACTGTGTTGAACATGTCAGCAAGTATTGGTGAGCATCCCGAAGGGTATGCGGATTCAATTTCGCGAATCACAGCTTGGCAAATGCGAACCATTTCCTCCGTATCCGTGATCCTTTCCGCCACCAACAGTTTCTCGATACAGCTCAAACGCTGGAATGCAGCCGGGTGGAGGTAGAACCGTCGTAGGCTGTCCTCATCACCGAGCAGATAGTAGTCTATCAACGACTTACATATCTTTGCTGCTACCATTTGTTCGGCGGTTTGCTTGAAGAACGCTGGGTCTTTGCGGAAAAGGTAGAAATTGAGATCGTCACAAGCATTTGCATAGTAGAAACTGTTCTTCGCCTTGGGACTGAGACTCCACCACCCATTCAGTTTGTCAGCTAATTCGCTGACGTCATTGCCACTTGTGATCGTTGGCCACAGATTAATAGCACTCGTAAGACTTTCATAAAGCGCGTACTTACTCGAAAATGAGCGTGGCAATGTTTTCACATCTCCACGGCGAACACACTCATGACTATCGAATTGGTGGAAATGCTCGGTTGGCGCTAGAGCTTCTTCGACGGACAGACGAATGTCACGTTTGGGTATCACGAACTCTTTTCCCTCGGATGGAATTGTCATCGACAGTTCCTGCGTGCAGACACATCCGCTTTCACAATCAAACGCAATCGTGCAGACCTCAAACGATGCCATTTCGCTCGAAAAGAAGGGAAGGCCACTCAAGTCAATGCGAACAAGCCCATCGGCGCTGACATCAGATGACGCTACAACAAATGATTGTTGACCAACAAACGATATACTCGGTGTCAGCTCTGTGCGTCGTGTGGAAGATCTCCGACAAGCTAACTTTTCTTCATCATCATTTTGTGTGAGCTTCCTCCAGATTGAATCTCTTGCGTCGCCACATATTTGAATCCAGTCACTTTGTCGCCAGCTTCTACAGTCACGACTTCCATGTCAGACTCACCAACAACATGAGGATTTTGAAGCAACGATGGTTTAGGCAGCGAAGAGGATCCAAGCAATAGTAGAGAGTTCTGGTTGGCAGAGACCAGTGCGCGTCGCTGAAGAATATAGGCGTACTCATCACTAATCTTGCGCATTTTCAGGAAGTCATTTTCGAGAGGAGCAGAATGGAATGACAATCGAGGCAAACGGACTCCAGAACTCGAGATAGATTTCAAGCCATCAGCCACAATCACCTCGCTCACTTTCGCAGTTCGCATATCCAAAAAATGCTTCAATGACACTAGTACATGAGTCGAATTCCTTGGCGCGTTTCGCAGCTGGATCTCCAGCGCCAGATTCTGTTTGGTGTCCCCTATCAACTCTTGAGAGCAAATAGCCAGCGGCAACGTCCGCGTGGCAAGAAGAACCTGGGTTGGCCGAATGATCAGGCCCAGCGGGAGAGAAACATGCGTGTTTTTCTTCTCGCATACAGTGACGGGGTACTTTAGGTTGAGTGGTCGGAGGTATACCACATATTTCCCAGCTTGTCTTATCTGAACAACAATACAAACAGGACACCCTCGCTTGTTCTTAACCACCTCAATGACTGAACAATGTGTTGCGTTTTGTAGCACTGACTCTACGACCTCACAAACTGACACCAGTTTATTCTGTATCCATGCCTCCACTTCAGTGGAGAATGCGAAAGGAATGGGAATTTCCACAACTTCTTCGACTGAACAATTCACAATTTGCGGTCGGTATGAGCGCAAATTCGGCAACTCCCAACTGCACGACTTCGCGGAGCCATTACGAGCACCAAATTGCACTGTTAATCGCTCGATATCTTGGAGTTGGCCCAGGTTGATCTCCCCGAGGCGTCTGCTTGAAGAGTCGTCTTGATCAACTCTCCAGAGTGCACATGCTTAATAATGAAATCAGCGGGTACGTTCGGAACTGGTTCTCCGTTATGACCCAGCACAAATATCCGAAATTCATTAGGGCCGTACGGGTTTTCTGGGTGTAGTGATTTTCGCTTCAAATGAGCGGTGAAGGTGCCCTCGAAATTATTGACCCGTTGCACGTCAAAACGCTTGGAGTCAGTCACTTCCGGGAGATCTCTGGTTTCAACCGTGTTTAGATCCACTCCTGGTCTAAAACGCGAGCACTAAGAGTGACGTTGAAACCCTTGGCATCCATCGGGATCTCAAAAGAGGGTGGGTAATTTATGATCTGCTGTATGGACCCAAACGACAGAGCTTCCTTGTGTGAGCTCGAGCCGACATTGCTAGTATTGACGAGATCAAACTCAATGACCAACTTCGCATCAACAAGCAACTCAAGTGGTTCACCGGTCGCAATACCTGCTACAAGAAGTCGCGGGCGAGTAACAAGCTGGGCGGTGGAACCAGGAAGCAATTGCTCAATGTCGATGTGCATGTCAATGTCCACGTCAAACGCTTCAGCCAAGTAAGAAAAGGACCCATGGAAAGAGCCAAACGATCCGAGGCGAAACGCGACAGCAAACTTGTCGTTTGAACTTCCCTCATTCGGGTGGCGGAATGGAATATTGATGTTCCCATTTTCGTCTGGTGAGTATTCGCGACCGTGCTGAGCCCGGCTGCCACCAGCCTTCACGTTGAGCACAAGAGCTTGAGCGTCACGAAGAAGGTTTCCGTGCTCGTCCAGGACTGTGAACTCGTGTCCTTGAGTTGTGATGCGCTCCACATGGCGAAGAAATCCTTTGCGTAAGATAGCCCTGCAAGTTATTCCTTTTTCGAAAACTTCTACCACGAACACACCGCGCTGAGCGTTCTTCGTGGCGAGAAACTCAATCGGGACTCGCGCTTCTTGCCACGGGGTTAGATGGCTTAGGTCGATAACCTGCTCCTCAGTTGGAAGCAAACCATCGAGACAAATATCACCTTTAATCTCACGGCGTAGACGTGAGTAGTACCCATGGTCTTGATCTCATACAAGTGTGCTGTCAGTGACTTCACGTTGCGAGTGCGCACATAAATCCGTAGCACATCGTCTGGCAAAAAGTAGGTCGGGTTCGACTCGCAGAACGTGACACTGGACGTATTGGTCTGACTCGACAATTCCTGGCCCTTGTCTTTCAGCTTGGCTGTCCACCCGAAAACTCGCCTTTGCCTACTTTAATCATTGTTAGCGCATGCTCTGCAGCCAAGAAATCGTCCTTCAGATGGGCGCGAAGCGCATTGAAAACGAGGGTGCTATCGATTTCAGACGACCATAGCGTTTTCAGACTTTGTCGGATAATCTCATCATGTTTCGCTAGCGACACACTCGTAAAGCCACACGCACCACCATAGACCTCAAACCCGTACATGGCTTCCAGCGCCGGACCACCTGCGAGCTTCACGTATTCCACCAGAGAATTTAACAGTTCCGTTACGACACTTGGGCTCGTCCAATAAATGACGTTCATCAACTCCAGTTTCCGGTAGAGTATCAGCACTTGAATCTTATTCACTGTCATCGGAGTAAAGTCGTGCAAGAACTCCAAATACGTCGCGATATGCTGCAGCTCTTTCATGTTCAGGGTTTCGCTTCGGAGGTCAGAGCATTGGGCACTGTCTACTTCTGCAACAGCACGAAGTAATTGTATCCCACGAACCGCGAACTCGTAGTTGCTCCGAAACAAATCAGGTGCTTGTCGTGCACACTCCAGAAGCTGCTGGAACGACAACTTTTGATGTGCAGCCCGAAAGTTAAAAGTGTAGGCTTCGTTGACCTCCTTCCTACGCTCGGCGTCCTTGACGATAATGTCCACATATCTAGATCCACACATTTACAATACCACATCAGCCTCGAGTTATGAACCAGGCTAGACGCAACGGCACGAACCCTGGAATATCCGCAAATTCGAAGGCGTAGCTGTCCAGGAACAATTCGAGCATCTTCCAATGCTCAAACTCAGATCCATCCCACGCGCAGATCTTCTGGAAAACCTTCTCACGTCCGAAGACGTCCAGATCATTGAGCATTGCCCTGAGCTTGGGTTTCACCGCATTGCTAATCCTCAGCGTGGTCAGTTTGTTCTCGATGATCGAATCCAGGTCCAGCAACTCAGCTCTAAACCCCCAACACACAAATAACCATAAAGTCAACTCCACCCACCCAAAAGATCCACTTCCTCCAGCACGCCACCTACTTGAGGGTCGTCGGATACGTCTCCTTCCTCGCCTCCGTCGTAACCCCAGCAGGCTCGGGGTCGTAATGACTCACCTGCAGCGCTGTCGTCACCCGCTGCGTCACGTTCTGCACCACGTACGTAGAACAAGCATCAGTCTCCAGGCACTCTCCCCTCCCGTCACTCTCCCCTGTTTAAACCCACCGAGATCTCGTCCTCCGGTCTCTTGAGCTTGTACGTGAGCTCCAGCTCCAGCATCAGGCGGCGCCTCTCGATCCTCTGCGCGCGTCGCCAGCAGTGGCTGCTCGTCAGCTCCCGCTCCGCCGTCTGCAGGTCGTCCCTGCCCTCGCTCAGTCGCTGCCACGCCTGCTCGAGCTCTCCTCCCTCCGCCAGGGCCTGCACCTCCAGCGTCGTGCACAGCGCCGAGTAGAACCAGAAATCGGGCGAGCCCGGCACGAACGACTGCTCCACGAGCGCGCGCTTGGCCGCCACGCCCTCCGCCAGCGCGAACGCCTCCTGGAAGGCCAGCTGCGCCTCGGCGCTGCCTGTGGCGCCCTCTGCCGCGAGCTGCCCCTCGAACTCGGCCGAGACCATCACTCCTGCTGCTCTGCGCTCGACTCGGCAAATTCGATACTGAGCGATGATTCGATGATGCACTTCAAGTTGGGTTGACTGGGTACAAAATAGAGATCCATGATTGGTTGAAGCGTTAACCAATCAAAGCGGAAAATACTTTACGGGAAAATATTACCGCCACTTCAACTTGAAGCGTCTCGTCAGGGAGAGCATGGGGCTCTTTGGGAAGAAGGGCAACAATGCCGTCCGTGTGGCGGAAGGAGGCGGCGGCGCGCTCGCGATGACGTCTCCGTCGACTGCTGCTGCGACGTCAGAGAAGAGCAAGGACGGAGATAAAATGAATCTGGAGCTCTTCGGCGCGGATAGCGACGAGAGCGACGACGAAGCGACCATCGACCGCTACGCCAAAGAAGGCGACGAGGACCTGGACGAAGAGGAGGCGGCCGAAGCCGAGAAGAGGAAGGTCGCAGTGCTCAACTCGAAGGTGCGGGCTGGCTGGTAAAGGTTGCGGGAAGAGTGGAGGTGCTGAGGATGTCAACTGCCGTGTGTGTAGTTGTCGCCGGAGGAGCTGTTCAAGAAGTACGACACGGACGGGTCGGGCAATATCTCGGCGTCGGAGTTTCTGGCAATGGTATGAATCTTAGATTAATATTTTTGAGCTGGGCATGCTGAGCATTTTTTTTCTTTTTCTTTTTTTTTTTTTGCGTAGCTGCCAGATCTGGGGATTGCCATCTCAGCGGCGAAGGCGATGCGGATTTTCCGCCGCTGTGATACGGACGGGGGCGGTGAAATCGACCTTACAGAGTTCAAAATGGCGATGTTCGCTGTGGACCCAGTGTCAGGCAACACGTTCGGCTTCTCGCCGTCCACTTTGCTGGGGCCACGAGATGCTTTTGAGTTGTTTGATGAGGATGCAACGGGGCAGATTGATGAACTAGAATTCGCGGTGCGTAGGTGGTTGAGTTACAGTCAATTGTGCATATAGTTGTCGCGGCTAACATGCGTATTCTTCAGGATGTTTTGGAGTATTTTGGAATGGATGTGAGCGATGAAAAGCAAGAGAAGATTTTCAAGAAGTATGACAAAGATAAAAGTGGATACATTGACTACCGGGAATTTCGTTCGATGTGGGTCCGCTTAATTGACGTGCGCGAGGAACTTACGAAGCGAGGGGTGGAGATACCAAAACACACAAGACAGTGGAAGCTACAGCAAATGCTTGAGACAATTCTGGATGAAGAGGAGGCCCGTGAAGCAGTAGCACTTGAAGAAGCAAAAAAGTTCCTACAGCGGCAGCGCGACAAAGAATTTCGTGAGCAGTTAGGCCGGAAGGCAATTGTTCGAGCTGAAGACGAGCTAGCCGCTGCTTTAGATGCCGCAGGGCAAGTGTACATCATGGGCAGTGGCAAATACAACCAGTTCGCTGGAGACCCAGTAATACGAGATGAGGACTTGTTCCCAGGGTTCAAGGCTGTAAGCGAAATTTGGGCCTATCGTGTAAATCCAACCAATAATCAAGCTCAGCCAAGCAAACCAAAATCAGTACCAAAGCCCAGTAAGCAAAAGAAAGAAGCTCGTGAACAAAATACTGGGGCAAATGGCGTGTCTCCTACTAAGACAAAACCAAAACCAACCACTTCTCAACCAGGCAGTGAACTTGGTGCACCGGCGTCCAAATATGTGCGCCGAAGGCTGGAAAACAAGCGCTGGAAATTTCGAAGTCCGCCCAGGTTGAACAAGCGCACAATATCCCAAACCAAAACACACATTCGCGCAATGTCTCGAGAAAAAGCTATGTCGGACGATCGTGCCGAGGGAGACCCTCGTGTGAACTCAAATACACCTACGGAAACTTCCGAAGTTGAAGAGCTTACTCACGATGCGAGCAACCAAGCCGAGGAAGAACTTGCCAAATTATTCTTTGAAAACCGGGAGTTCGTTAGGAGCTTACGATTTCGATCAACCACATTGATGACAAATACGGGTCCCTTGTGGGGGAAAAGTGTCGTTCAAGGAGCAATAAGCGACAGTGTCGCATTTGCCGTAACAAGTTCAGGGAGTGTCTTCAGCTGGGGAGGGAGGGATAGCACTTGGGAGGCATCGGCACGGCGGCTAGCCGGGTTTGATGATGACTCAGACGACGAACTTGGAGGAGGGACCGATGCGAAGAAAACTAAAGACTTGTCTAATGTCGATATACAATCTAAGGTTACGCCTCGATCGGCATTACAGAAGATGTGTACGCCTGCCCAGGTACGCGATTCGGAAATGTTGTCAATGCGCATGTGCCAAACGAGCTAATCGATTTGTGCACAGCTCGAGGGGTTGCGTGACCCTGATGTAGAAGCCAGCGAAGAAGAGCAGCAGGCGATTGAGGCTCGACAAAATGAGGAGAATCAGCATTATGAAAGGTAGTCTTGCAAGAAATGTGGTATTTCAGTTTCAGACACTAAGCTGTGCACGGAAATATGTAGGCTGAAGCGTGTAGTCATGTATTATGACGTGTGGGAACCACCTCCCAGTAATGCAACAAGATTGCTGTTCATGGAGCAAGTGCTATTGCCTAAGGTTGAATACGAGCAGCTTATCACATCAGGGCAACTTCGTGGTCTCGAGTTTGACCATATAACCAAAATGGATTTATCTCTGGCGCTTGGGGAATGCTTTGAGCTAGAAGTTGAAGTGAAGGGTGAGGCTGGGCATGCAGCATTTAAGGATTCGGAAAGGATGATTAAGGTAAACGACTTACTTTTGTATTCCACTGACCACTCCTAACCTTGTTATCTGTTCACTCTATTTTGCAGGAACACAGCCAAGATAAGCGTCGCCAAGACAAACAACAAATCCAGTTGCTGCAAGCTGTACGTGTCATTAATGTTTCCAAAACATTGGGACTTCACTAACCACCAACGTTGTTGTGTAGGAAAAAGACAAACTTTTGCAGGAGGTTGGTTTATAGATGTTGTCACAAAAGTAGAAGTGTCGCCAACGAAGATTTTGCTGGACGTTTTGGGGCAGTGGGCAGACGTAAAGACATTGCGCGAGGATCGACACATGAAGCGTGAAGAGGAAATAAAGTCGAAGATCATCGAGAAGATTGATCGAGCGGTCAGTGTTTGGGTGCATTGCATCGAACTTCACGCTGGATTGATAATTCAACTCTTCCCGCTTCAACTTGGTAGGATCGTGCGTATGAGTCTCGAGCTTCTCGCAGAGTTGTGCAGTTGGAAGACACGATCCCTGAGTTTACAGCTCGAGGTGAAAACGTTCGGATAGAAATGAGCGGAGTCACCACAAGGTACGCAAATGACCACAATTGCATGACCAAGTGTTCGTCGGCCTGAAATGCTCAATTGTACGCAGAGGCCCACCGCTTCACTCGCCCAGAGGGGCTGTGGTAAGTTGATCCTGTCGGAAATGGATTTTTCGATTTCAAAAGCAGACTAACAGTATGCATGCTTCAATAGTCCGTTGCGAACGTGTCGGCGGGGGGCTCACATGTAGCTCTGCTAATGCAAGATGGGTACGATATCTACCACACCTGCTTCAGCAATTAGTCACGCTCAAATCTATGAAATTACCTTCTAGGTCACTTTACACTTGTGGAATTGGTGCGAGTGGCCGCTTGGGTCTTCAGCCAAATGAGCGAGGTGCTATTTGTTTCGATACAAATCACCCACAACGTGTCGAGGCTTTCAATGTACTCAATACTACCTTTTTTAGTGGGAAGTGAGCTATGGTGTGCGTGCTTACTGCTAACCTTCTCTTATTTACTGCAGGACTTAAATATCCGCCAGATTTCTTGCTCGTATTCACACAGTGCAGCAATTGACTCGGATGGAACTTTGTTCACTTGGGGGTCAGCATGCAACGGGAAACTTGGTGTAGGAATTGTCGAGGATGAGTACAAGCAGTATTCATTGACCCCGTTGTTAGTCAGATTCCCCGGGAAACGGAAAATTCGATCTGTGTCCTGTGGAGCTTCGCATAGTGGAGCAGTGTCAACCGCGGGGGAATTATTCATGTGGGGTTCGGCAAATGGAGGTCGTCTCGGGCTTGGGGCTCATGTTATCGATACCATTGTTGTTCCAACTTTGGTGAGAGATTTCGTCAGCAAAAAAGTGCGAGTATGGCAGGTGTCTTGTGGAACAGCCCACTCGGCAATTTCCACAGAGGTCATGTCGGAACATAACGGAGGCAGCAAAAAGCTGTTAGGAGGTCAGGTATATGTGTGCGGAGGCGCAACAGCACTTGGTCAATACAAACTATCGTGGGAGCGCGTACCCGAGCTGGATGAGGTTGGAATTCGTCAAGTGGCTTGTGGTAGCAGTCATACGGCTGCAGTTTCCTCTTACGGTGAGCTGTACACCTGGGGTCGCAATAACCATGGCTGCACAGGTCACGATGCGAGCGTAAGTAGTTTTATGGTCATACTGTTTATCCCAGATTTGATCTAATTGCTGTGCTGTACAGCGTACTTTCGTGGAGAAACCAGAGCTGCTCAAATGCCTACATGTAGAGCCCTACAACCTTGCGTTTGGTAAACCATGTCGTCAGATGACCATCTACAATGAACAGGGACCTCATTTAGCCGTGAATGGGGACATCGGGGGCACTTTAGCGACTTGTATTCACACTCACGTAAGACAACTATGCTTCCTGAGATTCAGATGAACTATGCTAAAATGTGAAAAATTGTAGCTGGAGGATAAACCATGGTGGGAAGTAGACCTGGGGCAACCTGCAGTTATCGAAAAAATACGGGTAAGCGACAATTTGCGTGGTTGTAGAAATTTGATGCGGCTAACCTCGGCTACCTTAAGCTGTGGAATCGAACCGACGAGCCGCTGAATCCGTCAAAACGCAGAGAAGAGTACAGCAGTCGCTTGTTTCCGTGCTGGATCTTCGTTAGTGAGTTCCCATTCAAAGAGCTGGAGGGCAAGGAAGGGTGCGTTTGCATGTTGACTTGGTGTACTCGCAAGGTTCGTTTGTTGTTTTTTGTTTACTGATCAGTGGTGTTTGCAAACTGTCGCGATGATTTAGTCTGCGCGCGGCAAAAGTGCAGTCGAGCGCGCTCGAATTGTTCCGAACCAACAAACGCATGACGGAGTGGATTCTCCCAACTGCTAACACTGTCGGCCAGTACGTCCGTGTGCAACTTCAGAACAAGAACTTCCTCCATTTCGCAGAAGTCGAGGTGTTCGGCGTCTACTCCGCGTTCAACTACGTGGGCCGTGTCGGCACGGTGCAGTGCAGCGCAGACGCCACACTGGTGGTCATGCCTCCCACCCCAACTCAAAGGTACGTTCAACGCCGCCGCACAGACCCTCAGATAAACATTCATCGTGGTGTTGGTGCTGCAGTGTGCTGGACGACTACTACCTCCGCGCCATCCAGGCAGACGCCGACCACGCCACCATCCTCCGCCAGTACAACGCGTACGACCGGTCGTTCCGCAAGTTCGGCCGCGGCAGCGCCGAGATCCTCGACAGTCCGTGCCGCCTCTGTCGCGTCTTCCGCGATTGCGAGGTGTGCGAGTTCTACGCGTCTGCCAAGTACAACCGCCGCTCGTACGGTGGCGCCGGCCTGAAGCCGCTGCCCGTCCGGCTGGACGGCGACCGCATGGGCCTCGAGGTGCGTGCCTGCAATCCATCCACACCCCTGCTCAGTATTAACCAGCTAACTAGTCACCAATCTCCGAGCAGGAGCTCGTGCGAGTGGCGCTCGCGGAAGGCACCCTCGAGGCGGAGCAGCAGGAGTGCGCGCGGCAGGAGCTCGAGGCCGCCGAGCGCGCTCTCCTCGCCCAAGAAGCCGCCGCCCTCGAGGCCGAACGGCAGCGCGCGGAGGAGCAGGAGCGCAACAAGCGGCAAAGCCGCCTGCTCAAGCCCTTCCAGGGGCTCACACTCCGCAGCAAGAAAGTGTAGCCATGTCTGCACTTCAAAGTTGAAGTTGCCCTGTACCCCCCGTCGAAACCTGCCATACCGCATACTCCCAACCTCTCATACTGAAAAAGGCGGGAAAACCTGCTATCGACCTTCATTGTTGAATTTTCCCACTCAGAGGCAACTGCAGGCTTTGGGTCTCTGCCGCCTCGGAGAGAGATGCTGCTCAACGCGCTGCGCTCCAAGGCGCGCGGCTCGTCGCAGGCCTCGAGCGGCGGCAAGAAGCAGCGCTCGATCCACGACTTCTTCTCGCAGGACAGCCGGCGCAAGGCCGGGCGCAAGGCGCGGCGCTCGCTGGAGGCGTCGGCCAAGGGCAGCAGCTTCAGCGCCGCCGCCGAGGACATGGAGGACGAGCCCGTGCCCGTGCAGAAGCGCATCGACTACGACGTGATGGACGACGAGAGCAGCGAGGAGCCCGTGCCGGTGGCCTCGCAGTCGCAGTCGCTGGGGCTGCGCCCGCGCCCCAAGAAGATCGACTTCACGGCCTGCTCCAGCCAGCGCAGCGAGCCCGACTGGGAGCCGCCCAACAGCGCGCACACGCCCGTGCGCTTCGGCCTGCCGCCCACCAGCCAGGGCTGCTACACGCCGGGCATGGCCACGCCCATGCAGCAGCAGTGCAGCCAGGACGACATGGACTTCCTCACGCCCCGAGACCAGCCCGTGATCCCGCTGTCCAACCCGACGACGCCCTCGCCGCTCAAGAAGCGGCCCAGGCTCAGCAGCGGGGCGGACATGGTGCAGGAGGAGCAGGTGCAGACCCTCACGCAGGACATGACGCACATGGACGTGCGGCATGCGCGCAGGGGCCCGCCGTCCTTCTCCAGCCAGTCATCCATGGACACCAGCTCCCCGCAGACGATCAGGAAGGTCAACGTCGTGGTGAACACCAAGAGAGCAAGACCCAACGGGTGAGTGGGGCGACTTGGACGGCTGCCGTTGTTGAGACGGTTGGATCACTGATATTTTTTTTCGTCATGGTGTTGTTGTTTGTTGTTTGGTGTTGTTGTCGTGGTCGTCGGTCGCGCAGAGAGCAGGCGACGTCGTTTCTGTCGGAAGAGAGCTACGTGAACCCGTTCGCGCCGCAGCCGACGTCGGAATCGGGCAAGAAGAAGATTTCTCGGCGCAAACGACGGTCGTTCCCGGCGGCGTGGGTCGGGGCGAAGAACGGGTCGCCTGTTTCCAAGTATCTGTCGGATTTCTCGGAAGTCGGGGTGCGTACCACGCATCGTCGGGATTTTGTGTGTGTGTGTTGGTGTTGTGATTGCGGGCTCATGCATTTGTGTGTTGTGTAGTTGATCGGCTCCGGATCGTTTTCGAAGGTGTACAAGTGCGTCAAGAAGATCGACGGCTGGGTGTACGCGGTGAAGAAGAGCAAGCGACACTTTCGCGGAAAAGCTGACACGTACGTTACATTTGACTTCTGCCGAGCTGGACACGATGCATTTTCTGTCTTCGACAAAGGTGCTCATCTTCTTGTCGTTCTTCGTATTGATAGCGAGCGAGCACTACGCGAAGTGCAAGCTTTGGCAGCTCTGAGCGGCAGTAATCACATTGTCCGGTATTTTGACGCCTGGATAGAAGACGACCTGCTCTACATTCAGCTTGAAAGCCTAGAGGGCTGCTCGTTGGCTGGGTTTGTCAACAAGTACGCGCCGCGCAAGGTTCCGGAAGAGACACTATGCAAGCTTCTTTGCCATCTTGCTCAGGTACTCTTTGCTGCTGTTGAGTGGCATGTCCGCTGCATGGATTCTAAGCTGACCGATGAATCGTGTGGTACAGGCTCTCTATGATATGCATAGCAAGAAGATAGTTCACATGGACGTCAAACTTCAAAATGTTTTGGTCGGTCCGGGAGAAGTTTACAAGGTGCGATGCCGCAGTTTTTTGTTTAGCTCTATCGGCGTTGATGCTAACCTTTGCTTCCACGAAGCTTGGTGATCTGGGAACTGTCGCCCACCTCGATGGCAGCATGGAAATCACAGAGGGCGACAATCGGTATCTTAGTCGGTGAGTGTCGACTGCTGCATACGCGAGTTGTCAAGGTCTCAAGTCTAACGTGACGGTTATTGTCGTAGGGAGTTGCTCGAGGGCAACCGGAATAACTTGCGCGCCGGCGACATCTTCGCCCTGGGAGCCACGATTTATGAGCTCGCGCTCGGAACGACGCTGGCGAGTGGCGGCGAGGAATGGCAGAAAATCCGCGACGGAGACCTGGTCATGTTCCGGTAGGCTTCCGATGCTTTCCCGTCATTTTACGACCAGCACGCTAACGTGCTTGCTCACCTGCTCCCACAGACAATACTCCAACTCGCTGCAGCACCTGATCGCCAGCATGATGCACCCGGACGCGCTGCAGCGGCCTCTGGCCGAGGACATCTTGCAGCACGAGGTGGTGCTGCCCTTTCGTTGAGTGTCGTCGTCGAAGTCGCCCGAGTCTCTGCATGTCGGTACACTACTGCCAAGAAAATAAACTGCATTTGCACGGTTGAACACGTACCGCGCGGGGCACCACCCGAGTGGAGGGCAGGTAGCGTCTATGACATCACAAACGGGCGGTGCTGACCGCAGGCCCGTCCTTCCCCATCTTGCTTGCGTTTACCTTGGCCAGACTATGGGATCCCCTGAGTCACTGCAACCTGCCCGGTGGTTTCGCAGCCATCCGTGGCCGCTCATCCGCACGAGCTCATTCCGGCAAGTGCAGCCCGAGGCCCAAGTGTCCACCATGGCGTCCACGCAGGAGAAGCAGCCGTACCAGTTCCCGACGCTGACGGAAATCAAGCGCTCGCTGCCCAACGACTGCTTCGAGGCGTCCGTGCCGCTGTCGCTCTACTACACGGTGCGCTGTCTGGTGCTCGCCGCGGCGCTGGCCGTGGGGCTGCACTACGCCCGCGCGCTGCCCCTGGTCGAGAGCCTCTGGGCACTGGACGCGGCGCTCTGCACGGGCTACATCCTGCTGCAGGGCATCGTGTTCTGGGGCTTCTTCACCGTGGGCCACGACGCCGGCCACGGCGCCTTCTCGCGCTACCACCTGCTCAACTTCGTGGTCGGCACCTTCATCCACTCGCTCATCCTCACGCCCTTCGAGTCGTGGAAGCTCACGCACCGCCACCACCACAAGAACACGGGCAACATCGACCGCGACGAGATCTTCTACCCGCAGCGCAAGGCCGACGACCACCCGCTCTCGCGCAACCTCATCCTGGCGCTGGGCGCCGCCTGGTTCGCCTACCTCGTGGAGGGCTTCCCGCCGCGCAAGGTCAACCACTTCAACCCGTTCGAGCCGCTGTTCGTGCGGCAGGTGGCGGCCGTGGTCATCTCCCTGGCCGCGCACTTCGCTGTGCTGGCGCTGTCCGTGTACCTGAGCGTGCAGCTCGGCTTCACGACCATGGTCATCTACTACTACGCGCCCGTGTTCGTGTTCGGCAGCATGCTTGTCATCACCACCTTCCTGCACCACAACGACGAGGAGACCCCGTGGTACGCCGACTCGGAGTGGACGTACGTCAAGGGCAACCTGTCCTCGGTGGACCGCTCATACGGTGCGCTCATCGACAACCTGAGCCACAACATCGGCACGCACCAGATCCACCACCTCTTCCCTATCATCCCGCACTACAAGCTCAACCGCGCCACCGCGGCCTTCCACCAGGCCTTCCCGGAGCTCGTGCGCAAGAGCGACGAGCCGATCCTGCAGGCCTTCTTCCGTGTCGGCCGCCTCTACGCCAACTACGGCGTCGTGGACCCGGACGCCAAGCTCTTCACGCTCAAGGAGGCCAAGGCGGCGTCCGAGGCTGCGGTCAAGACCAAGGCCAACTAAACCCCTCGCTCGGACTGCCAGTAGGTTTCATGGCGACAGCCTCGCCGGAGAGTTAATAGCAAGAGAGTTGTTTTGTTCGACACGTGTAATAGTACGCGTCACTCCGTTTCGCCTACAGTTTCCAGGGCACGCATGCGTCCTTGGCACACAATGTGTCATTTCGCACGCCTGGATACTTCAGTCGGTGGTCAGGAGCCGATAACTGACCGACTGATGCGATTCCTGTAGCATCCACACATATGTCGAACGTGCTCGAGTAGGAGTGTCAGGCTAGTTTTCAGTATCTTCCTCTACGAGTCTGGCGTGGCAGTAGCTCTGATGGAGAGGACGGTGACGAGAAGGATGCCCAGATGACTTCCGAGACAAGATGGTAAGGACTTTACCATCTTGGTAAGGTTAGGCGATGGAGGAGGCAAACGTAAAATAATGCTACAGCATTGCGCTGAGTCCGGGTGCAGTTTACTAAGACGGCGTTGCGCTGCGCGCCGCCGCACGTATATGGATCGAGACCTTTTCTGAAGACCAGAGAGCTACTATTCACATGCTACCAACTCTCTCCGCCTTGTCAACGCCCACAGCTCCATGCCTCTAAGCACGACGACACCAAAAACACACACAACGCCATCTTCCTCCACTGCTCTCCTTCCTTGCTTGCTGGCTTGCACCGCGCCCCATGTACTCGTCTCCACCAGGTTCACGCAACGAGCGCTCGCCCCATGATCAAAAAGTTTTTGTTTGCACAGTCACCTGTATTCTCGCTCCTGCCTCCGGCCATAACTTAGAGCAGCAGCACGTTCTCCTTGGGAGTCATGCCGCTGCCGCCGCCCTCGCCGCCGTTGTAGCCCTCCATGGCAGCGCCCTGAGGCGTGGTAAGCTCGCCCTCGGCCTCGGCCTCCTTGCCCTTCTGCAGCAGTCGCGCGCCGGCCGCAATAGCTACGACCGCTAAGCAGCCGACGACGATACCGATAACGGCGCCGAGACTCACGCCGCCGGTGGACGCCTTGCCGATCACGTCGGAGTTGTCGCTGAGGATGGAGCCGGGGTTGAACGACTGCTGGTTGGCCGAACTGCTGCCCGGGGACACGATGGTGCCCGACGTCGAGTCGGACGACGACCACGAATGGGACGCCGACGAGCTGGAACGCGAGTTCGAGTGCGAGTGCGAGTTCGAGTGCGACGAGACGGTCGAGTTTTTGCCGGTGCTGGAAGCGTCCGAGCCCCCTGCAATCACAGTGCCCGGGTTAATATCGCCCGAGTGGGTGCCAGCGAAACCGTTGGACGCATTACCATCGGCGTTCGACTTGGCGTTCGAGCCGGAGCTCGCGTTGCTGTCGTTGCCCGTGCTCTTGGAGCCGTTGGTGTTGCCGGTGCTCTGGCTGTTGTTGCTCTTGCTGCCGGTGTTGCTAGTGGTGGGGGTCGTCGTGCTGCTGGGCGAAGACGTCGTCGCTGTCGTGGTCGTGGTCGTGGTCGCGTCCGCCAGAGAGACGGTCTTGCCGTCCTTGGTGAGCGTGCCGTCCGCGTTCACGTAGACGAGGTCGGTGCGCCCGGTCGCCGCGCAGCCCATGATGGGCGTCTGCGGCAGCAGCGCGCAACTGGAGCCCGATGGGCAGGCGCCCACGCCCTGGGACAGACCCGACGCGTAGTACGTGCCCGAGCACGGGGCCGCCGACACGCACTGCACGCCCGGCACGTCCAATACGCTCACGGTGTAGGTGCAGTCTGCATATTTTGACAAAAGGTGCGTGTGAGCGAAGGGTCTGAAAGGGGAAACACGCGGGGATGTGATGCCAAAAGGAGCGTACCTTGAGCGAAGGCGCTTCCTTGTATGAGCAGCAGCAGCGCGCTGGCTGCTGCGATTTTCGGCCACATGAGGTAGGTTGCTGTTGCTGTTGCTGTTGTCTGAGATTTGCTGTTGCCTGAGGTGTCGTGGTCCGAGCCGCCCGAGTTGCCTCTCGGTCGGAGCCCGGTTAGGTGGTGCTAAAGCGAGTGGGGGATCGATTGCCTCGCCGGTGTTGCCGCAGGACGCAAATACCGAGGAAGCAATTTGATGTTTCCGGTCGGTTAGCCTTCCGTTTTCCGAGAAAACTTTGGGAGTGCGGCGCTACACACACCAGCAGGCCGAGAGAGTCGGTCTCCGAGTCGTCGCGTTGCCTCCGGACCCGCGCGCCCATTCGCCGAAAAGCCCACTGCCCTAGCCGCGCGAGTAGAGGTCTCCGCAGCCGGCAACATGGTCCTCTACCGCTGCCCGCAATGGCGGACCTTTTGCGTGCGCTGTAGGCGAGCGAGACCGCTCTCGGTCGTCCGCGGGCGACGACGCCGCGGTAAGCCTGCTGTGCAGGCATGCATCTGTATGGAGCGGCCTGCCGACCCGTCGCGGCCGTACCGTTGCAATGGCAACTTGGCATTTGTCCGGGCCGCAAGGCTCTCCCCGTGTATTGGGAACGACGCAATGGGCTCCTCCCCGCTTGCTGGCGGCGAAGAAGGCGTGGCAGTTGGCAACTGCGCCGCTGTTTACCATCGCCTTCTTGCGGCGAGCGCGCTGGGCAACCTGGACCACGTGGCGCTTGGACGCGCGCTGGACCATGAATGGGTGCGGTGAGTCATTCGGGTGGGCGGCACTCTCTAACCAGCCGTGGCGGGTTGCTCGACACCCAGATGCCCGTGGATGGAGGTTGAACCGCGGCAAAGAGTTTGAGGTGGCGGGTTGGTGTGAGTTGATACTTTCTCCTCCTCCTGGGAAGTCCAGGGTGCAACTCTGCGGCGTTGCCAACGAACAACTATCTCGTGTTGCAAAAGCTCCGGGAGGGTTACGTTATGCGTTGTCAATGCCGTGGCGGCGGAGGCTTCTCCAGGTTTGCGTTGTGCCTAGGTTCTGCCATTTGCTGCTTGGGCCAGCTTGTCACTCGTGGCGGCTTGGTTAGTCGACAAAAGACGAGCCAGCAGCCGACGTGACGTGCATCATCAACGCTTAGCTAAGTTAGCTGAACATGTCGGCTTGCCGCACCGGATGCAGCCGGATCTGGATGCCGCGACGCTTATCGTACACATGTGCTGCATGTACACACACCGCACGCCGTCTTGGCGCGCTTCCATACCTTATCATCTACTGAGGACCTTCAACTCGTAGATAATGTAACGTGTTCGTGCGATTCACGCGTTCGGACACGTAGCCCCTTGACATTCGCCTCCACGGACACGTTGCTTGTTTGACTCCCACTTGAGACCCTCCCCCCCACTTTCGGCGCCGAACTGACCAGGTCAAATGACTAAATGCTCTATCGCACAGTCTGAGAGGAGAGGACCAAACCTATAAACAGGTACTTCAGTAGTGCGCTATCGGCAGGGTGACAAATGCACCCACATTTTGAAACTTCGGACTTGGGCGACGACCAAAAATCAGCAAACTAGAAGCTGAAGAAGTGTCTCGTTGGGGCTAGCTTGCGGTGTCTAGCCCGGGTGGCGGGATCCTGCCAACATTGTCGTCTAGGTATCAGGATAGTACGGTGAGCTAGTGCTGCTGGAAACCGGGTTTCCCCTGTTTGGCGAACTCGTTGGTGTTGTACTGGCGGAAAATAATTGTTATCTGTTGTTCTCCCTCTGCTCGTCTGTTGGGCCTCCACAGTCACTGCTCGCCTGTTACAAGCACTATTCATCTGTTGCATATCGACAGAGAATCAGCACTGCATCTCTGTTGACCTGAAAACCTGTTATCGAAAAGCATACCATGAGCACAATGTAGTAGATATACAGTATTGTGGTTTGCAGATATTTTGTTGCTCGGATTTAGGGCTTAGATCGATCTCTGTGATAACATAATTCGAAGACATAAAAATGCGAAACGGTAGTAAATCGACCTCGGGGCGTAGGTAAGTCGCACCACCTCTTCCTACTTAACATAACGGGCGCATCGTTGGTTCTCAGGACACCGAGGTAACGTCGCCGGCTACTGCTACTCCGGTACGGTTCTGTTGGACGTGTTTAACGGCTTGTTAGCTTCGTCTGTGAGTGCACGAGCGGCTCCCGCAACACTGAGCTTTCCGCTTCTCTGTGGCGCGAGCAGCTCCCCGCCATGTAAGACCACATGTTGATACTACGCTACCATTTTACTTTAGGAAAAGCGTTTCGTATGAACCGCTGTAGCCCTTCTAAATAAAATGTAGGGTGGGCTTTTACGTACTTTCGAACACGGGTAACCACGGCACTCGGCCAACGCGACGAGCGGTTAGTTCGATCTCCTTCATCAACCACACCATCGGTCAAAAACAACTTGTACCAACGTTGCAGTGTTCGCACGTTTGGCCAAAATATATCGCTAACATACTGCATACAGATTCTATGAGAAATATGGTGCGACCTCTCACATTGGCTGCGTACGACAATACCTATTGAACCCACAGCCCAGTGGGCTCTGCCCCTGCCCAGACAAGATCATTCCGCATTTCGCCGAGTAGAGAGCAGAGCTAACCACAACAATAAAGCCAGCCTTTGCTCACGCATATCAAAGTCTCGATTGTCTGTGAGCTTAGAACAAGTGCAGATTCTCATGGTTATGAGCCCAAACCAAGGAGGGCTGGACAGCCATCGTGTTGATACTGTTCGGTTCCTGAGATTCGACGGGAAGAATTTCCTCGCGTACAAGGAGGGACTGAAGGCGGCGTTGAAGGCTCGCAAGTGCTGGAAGATCCTCGTCGGAGAGGAGACCAAACCTGAGCGGGATGGATCCCAGGAGGCGGCGAGACGACGAAAGAAGTGGAAGACGAAGGTGCTGCTTCTCAACGACATTCTCACCAACTCACTTGACGACGGGACTCGCGTGCGCTTGGCGCATTTGGAGAAGCCTCAGGCGAAGTGGAGCGCATTGGTAGAAGATTTTGAGAAGAAATCGTTCGCTGTAGCTCTGTTCAAGCGTCGTGAGCTGTTGAATGTGGAATTTGATGGAGATAATGAATCCATTCGTGATTACATTCATCGTGTAGAGACTATTCGTCAGGAGTTGACTCTCATGGGTGAAAAAGTATCCGATCGTGAGGTGATTACTGCCTTACTGACTGGTCTTGGTGACGAATATGAAAGTATGGTTGAGACCTTTGACAATTTTGACGATAACACCTTGCAGCAAGTGAAGGTGAAATTGACCGGCCGAGAAGAACGGATGCAGCAGGCAACGTCGGTATCAGAAGCGCGGGCGAGGAAAAATGCTCAACCTCAGTCTGCGGCTGGATACACGCCTGCACCACAGCAGCCCCACGGCGAGAGTGCTTTCTATGCCCAAGGTAAACAGTGGCGTTCCGGTGGTGGTGGAGACCTATGTGGACAACAGAAGCGGAGACGAACAAATATTCAGTGCTGGAATTGCGGCAAGTGGGGGCACTTTGAGCGCGATTGCACTGCACCGAAGAGTGACCAATCGAACAAAGGCAAGAAAGGCAAGGGCAAGCAGGCTACCAAAGGACAACGCAATGACGACACCCATGACGACGTACTGGGACACTACAACCCTTACGAGGAGAAGTACAAAGGCAAGCCAGTCCACATGATCGAGGTGGTGAAGAGTTATGATGATCCTTGCTATACTAATGAATTGTCGACGATTGAGTCTGCTGCTGGATTGTGTTTGCCGTTCGTGTTGGATAATGCATCAAGCGTAAATGTATGTGGATGCCCCATGCATTCATTTCGATGACCGAAGACACAGTAACGGTGATGAAATGGGTGGAGAAATCTACTACGCTGAAGCCGAAGTTCAAGGGTTTGGTCAGATTGGTAATGACTGATGCCATTACAAGGATGAAGGTTCCAATCACCATCGAGGCTCTGTTTGTGGACGGCGCCACGAACATCCTCTCGCAGCGGCTGATGTACGTGCACCACGGGTCAAATCCCAAACAAGTGACGATCAAGAATTGATCACTTTGACAAATACTACGATGAAATACACGTGGAAAATTGGAATTGTGAATGCTTTGTATCAGCCAGTTGTGGAGATTCTGCGGTCATGCAAAGTGATGTCGGTGCTGCAGATTTCTACGAGTACGCCCTCCTCCTCGCTAAAGCGTTGGCACCTACGTCTAGCCCATGTGAACTGGCAGGCGATAAGGGAAATAGAGGCCAAGGGCTTGGTGGTGGGCATAAACTTGGGGCGTGAAGGCCGGAAGACTAAAGGGGAGTGTTACGACTGCGATATGGCTAAAATGAAGCGCATGTCGTTTCGTAAAACAGCTCCCAAGAGGACAACGGTGCCGTTCAAGAAAGTGTACATGGATCTCGGCTTCATACAAGTACCGGCCATGGAGGGGTACACTGTATACCTGCATTTGATTGATGAAGGCTCGAGATTTCAGTGGTACTATGGACAGCAGACTAAGGATGAGACTGTTGATCACTTAAAGGATTTTCGGGATCTCATCAAGGCGAAACATCAGATGCTGGTGAGTGTGTTCCATTCCGACCAGGGCACTGGGTTTCTGAACACGACAATTGCCGAACAATTGGCTGGTGAGTCGCTGCAAATTTTCTCGCATCCTCACACACCAGAGGAGGCTTGTTTGATCGAGAATGCACACGGCACATTGTTTAACAAAGTGAGAGCGGTCCTGTACAGCAGCGGTATGCCTAGCTTGTTGTGGGGCGAGGCCGTAGCGTACGTAATTGAAACAATAAACCGCACAAGTACAAAGGGCAACAAAGACCACTTGACCCCATATGAAAAGGTGTATGGCACGAAGCCAAGTGTGAAACACTTGCGCCCGTTTGGTTGTTTGGCTCTCAAGTTTGTGGATAAGGCTTATCGGGCTCACAAATTGTCGATGCGCGGTGCACCTACCTTGATGGTGGGTTACGCAACCAAGACGAAAGGCTGTCGACTCCTCGATTTGACAAGTGGAGCGATAAGTGAGCATCGCCGACAGAATATTAAGTTCTACGAGCAGACAACGGTATCAAGCGAGTATGTTGAGAAATTATTGAACATTGTCTATCGCCAACGGCGTCGACCTGATCTTGATAGTAACAAGTTGCCGTTTGTTCCGTTACCTGTTGTGGAGCTCCCTGAGTCTGTTGAGCATAGTGGTGATGACGCTGGGCACACGGAGAGCGCTGTTCCAAGTGAGTTGAGCAGTGCGATGGGTGATGTGTGCGCGCAAGGGGAGGATGTGAGTACTTCTGATAGCGCGGCACAGCAACCTAATGAGACGGAAGTGAGTCTAGAAGAAAAAAGACCGGCGCCAAAAAGAAAGCGTCACGTGCCTGTAAAGGTGAATAACCCGCGTCGTTCACAGCGCGCGAAGAAGAAACCTGCCCACCTGAAAGATTTCGTTGCGAGTGTGCTGAGATCGTCTACGGCAACAACTGCAATGATGGGACTGCATGTTCCATTGACGTGGGATGAAATGATGGCCTCTCCCCAGTGTGCGAAGTGGCTAGAGGCCACGAAGGAGGAGTTTCTAGCGCAACTGAAGAATGGGACTTGGGTTTTAGTGCCACGACCCGAGAACGCTCATGTACTAAAAAAAATGGATTTGGGTGCTGAAGGAGAATGAACACCGCTTGGTAAGATACAAAGCTAGACTGGTAGTTCTTGGCTGCCTACAAATTTGGGGATTGGAGTTTGACGACACGTTTGCTCCAGTGGTTCGTTTAGAGACACTGAGATTTGTGCTGCTCTACGCGGGGATGACGCGTGCACTGGTGAAGCAGTATGATTTTGTCACTGCATTCCTCAATGCACCCACCAACAGGGTAATCTTCACGGAGCAGCCTCAAGGGCACGTGAAGAGGGGCTACGAGTGTGGCGAGGTGCGGGCGAATTCCCGGCTTTCCAGATCGAACCTTGAATAAACGTAGACCGCCGAACGTCGGACTAGAGCTCAGAAGGCTCAGAGTCTTGGGGTCTCAGCTGAAATACCTCAGCTGAGCCCAACGGCTCGGATGAAACTTCCCAGCTCCGGTCTTTGGTCAGGCGCGGCGTGTGCACCTCCCTTGCGATCCCCTTGACGGTTCTTCCTAGGGCTACGCTTTGGGCCCAGACGTCAGCCAGCCACAGCAACCTTGTCCCCACTTTAGATGTCTCCAGCGCCCTCCAAATGAAACCTGCTCCCCACTCAACAGGTCTCAGCTCGCACGTGTCCAACCCAATCTGCCCCGGGTTTTCTCCAATACAAAACACGACACTCCACACGTAACTTGTCCACCTCTTCCGAGACCTTGGACCTGGTCTCCGTAGCTTCTTCACTTCCTCCGGCGGCTCCAGCTGAGTGCCGCTTCCACAGGTCTTCACTCGCCCCTCAGACCTAGAGTGGCCCCGAGAAAATTGGCTCGGTTTGAGCCTGTCCGTAGTCTGGGTTCTCGCTCTGCACCCAGGGACGCCCGCGCACCACGCTCCAAAGTGAGCGAATTCAGCAACCGCACTGAAGACTTGAGCCTATCTCAGCCCCCGCGTAGTCGCTCCGCCGAAACCTCAGGAGAGTCACTTACTCCCCGAAAATACGAAATAACGTGTCGGTAATGTCGTCCAGATCACGTAATAATATAAAATAGCTAATTAAGCTCCTCTTCACACCGAGGCACACCCAAAAAGACTATATGGGGTTGAGTTTTGATGGAACCGGTCCTCGGCACCCTTTTACACAAGGAAACACTCCCACTTGCGTCCTTCGGGGCGAATTCGATTCTGATTCAATTATCACACATGCAAACAAAGACCTATCAAGTGGGGGCGCACAGCGCCGTTCGGAGAGCACCCACAAAGGGTGCTAAGACTATCCTGAGAGCTGCCAGTGTGCCTAAGGCAGTTGGATCTTCAACCTGGGTTTTAGCCAATAATGGACCGAGCTCAGCAAAATCCAGCGTGGTCAGGCATGGGTTCGGCAGATCTTCAACGAAGCTTCAGTGATGAGTAGCTGATCCCCGGTGACTCATTGGCCGGACGTGTGTCGTAACCTGGGTACAGCTGGTCCCATCCCGGCTGATATATGAGTCCGTCATCATTGATGACGCGACCCTCCAGCAGCGCGCATTCACCGTGTACCCATCGGCCACTCTGAGCCCCATAGTCTCAGGCGAGATTCCAACTGAGACCTCCAGCATAAATGCCCACCAGTGTCCGCATCATCTGAGACCTGGGTCGCCAAACTGAGACTCCGGAGCGTCCGCTGAGCCCAAGCACATCCCGCTGAAACATCTGAGCCGAGACATACAGATTCCAGCTGTTCCGGCTGAGACCACCCAAGCTCAGAGTAGTGAGATCTGAAACCAACTGGCTTCAGCTGAGACCAGCTAGTCTCAGTGATCCAAGCTGAGACCCGGGGACTTCAGTTCTTCCAGCTGAGACTTGGAGACTTCAGCGCCTTCACCACCAAAGCTGACCGACTCTCAGCCGAGCCGCAACGAGTTCAGCTGAGACCAGGTCGCCTCAATCTTCCACGCATCCAGTCATTAACAGGTGTCTATCCGGGACGTCTGAGCTCAGCGGGGTGACCGCAATCCAAACTTCACAGGAGTCAAGCCAATCCATAGTCAACTTCGGTCATCGTGGCTTCAGAGTCCCAATAGTCTCAGCGAAATAGCTGAGCCTCCCAGCTGAGACCTGGGGCTTCGGCCGAGAGTGTGTCCATGGTCTCCGAGCCAGTTCTTGTTGAAGCGGCGGTTCCTTGAAGCCAGCTGCTCTCTCCCATCCACTAAGGGTCGTGCGTGGGACATAGAGTGCGTTGGCGGCAGGCTATTGACGGGTTCGCTGGAAATATCTGAGCGAGCCTCGTCACACGAGGACTGGGTATGTCTCTTGAAGAGGAGTATAAATGGCCTGCGTCAGTCACCGCGGAATTGGAACATTACTCTACACATTGCATTGGTGGAGTTCGGATTCCAGAGATGCTTTAAGGACGAGGCTCTCTGCTGGATTCGTGTGGAGTCACGCCTCGTGCTCTTACCGATCTATGTAGATGACATTTTGCTAATTGGCTGTGAACAAGATGTGGAGTTCATAGCTAGAAAGTTGATGGCCCGATTTAATATGAAGGAGTTGGGTAATGTAAACTACTTGTTGAGATTGCAGATTGCGTACGACCCGGAGAGGCACGTGATCTTCCAGCAGACGAAGTACGCGCAGGACATCATGCAGAAGTTTCGCATGGATACTGCATATCCAGTGCACATTCCAATGACAACTAATGCGGTGAAGTTGCAACCAGCAACAGAAGATGAGCACAAGCACGATGAGTGCTTACCGTATCGCAGTCTAGTTGGGTGTCTGCAGTACTTGGTGAGTGGATCTCGTCCAAAGTTGGCGACTGCGATCCGGATTCTGAGCAAGTTTCTGGACAAGTACTCGGCGGTACACTGGAGAGCAGCCAAAAGAGTCCTTCGCTATTTGATTAGCAGTCAGGACATGGGGTTGCATTATGATTTGGTGGAAGCTAGGAAGAATGAGAAGCTCCACATTGAGGTTTATACAGATGCCAACTTTGCTTCAGAAGGGGGAGACATGAAATCTGTGAGTGGCTTTACTGTGTACTGCAATGGACAACTAATTTCGGCCAAAAGCTGGAAGCAAGACATCCTAGCAGAAAGCACATGTGCAGCAGAGTTGACAGCGACCAACACGGGAGCCCATGATGCCGTGTGGCTGGAGCAGTTGGCGGATGAGTTGCAGTTGCCGAGAGTGGGCACTGTACTCTATTGCGACTCTAGTAGTGCGCGTGAATTGATGAAACATGCTGATAAACACCGTCGTACCAAGCAGTTGCGAATCAAAGACCTCAAAATCCGCGAGTACGTGGCAAAGAACGGGATAACCGTGAAGCCTGTGGCGTCGAAGGAGAACGTCGCCGACAGTTAACGAAGCCGTTGCCTGTTGAAATATTTAGGCGCCACCGTGCACAACTTGGAGTCCGTGCAATAGGAAGGGCAGCCATAAGCGATGGCGGAGCTTATGTTCGGGGGAATAAATAAGGCTGAGTAGCTGGATCCGTGGTGCGTTCACCACATGAGTGTAGGACCAGCAAGGAGACCCAGTTTGCAAACAGAAGAGAGCCCACAGACTGATGAGCATCACACCACTTAGTGGTATGAGGATTTGGCATGGTGTGGAGCTCAGCGACTGGAAGGAAGGCCAGATCCGCGCATGAGTGTGCTAACACTATGCGTATGGTGGTGGAAATTGATATTTTCAAACGGCCTGCATACTCGATGAAGGTACTGACGAGGTCTGTTTGTTTTGAATGTCTTGTGCTGTGCTTGAAGCGCATTAGATCCGTGTCAGTGTTGATGGCGAGAAGAGAGTATGAGAAATATGGTGCGACCTCTCACATTGGCTGCGTACGACAATACCTATTGAACCCACAGCCCAGTGGGCTCTGCCCCTGCCCAGACAAGATCATTCCGCATTTCGCCGAGTAGAGAGCAGAACTAACCACAACAATAAAGCCAGCCTTTGCTCACGCATATCAAAGTCTCGACTGTCTGTGAGCTTAGAACAAGTGCAGATTCTCATTGATTCCATACACATGCATAAGAAAAACAGCTCGTCAACGGTAGTCGGGAGAGTGCATGCTTCACGATGAAGGTTTTCGGAAACTGCGGTGCTTCGACAGATCGGCAGCGCGATCTGCCGACCACTCGTCAAGTGTCCAGATGTAAGTGTCCAATTGCATATTATACATATATAAAGCACGGCATTATAATCCGTACACAGCCACCGCGATTTAAAATAAATCGGCCCGAATTGCGTTTTTGGATCGGCAATTCGACCACAGATAGCGTAAATCGAGATCGATATCGAGGCTGGTGAAAATAACTTGGTCGAGTTAGTGGCCATCTGTTTTTATATCGGGCGCCAGATATTATAACTCGGGCAAAACACTAGGTGAAAACGACAAACGCATTGCAAAGCATAATATATCTTATGTATATTGTCACCGTGTTCGGATGAAGTATATGATATACTTCATCCGAACAAGGCAACTAAAACATTGAAGCAGTGGTCAGTGAGGACGAGGGTGGCTGTGACTAGCACATGTACGAGAATAAATATCAGGGCGTGCACAGCTCGCAAAAAGAATAGACACACACGCCAATACATGTTGGTAGGACGAAACTTAACAGACTAGCCCACTCCGCACTCCCACGTTTACCTGCCAACAAGCAGTGTTTCCTGGAGTCCATCTACGACTTGATCTAGGTAAACAACGAAATAACATATGAAATTTACCAGGGAACAGAAAAACATACCCGTTGTGCCGATGGTAACAGCTGAACAATACTAATGACATGTGAGTAGGGGCCACAGTTACTGAACAGGCGGATAGTGGTAGAGTAACAGATAATAATTAGCAGCCTGTACTGGCGATTGAGTTTGTAGCCGTGGTTCGGTGAAGGCACGTTCTGGAATGGAAGTTGACGAAGCTTTTCGAACGGCTACGGTCCGGAGTAAGTGGGGGAAGTTGTGGAACAGAAGGGGAGAGAACTGTTTGCGTCTTGTTGAGGTTGGCAAAACGGCGGGGTAGTCGTGGCCGGAGGACTCGTGGTACTAGGTGGACTGGTTGTCGTCGGCGGAGTAACGGAAAATACCAATTAGCGCACTATATATAATCGAATTGAACACACTTCATTCTTAGCAAGGTACACTATTAGGAGGAGGTACAGTATTGCCTAGGCGGAATCCTCGGAGTCCCAAATCGCGAACTCGTCCAGATTTTCGAGAAGATCCTCTCCAACATCGTTGTCATCGGAATCATCGTCGCGAGAGAGCCACTTGGGGCAAAATAGTTCTCCATAGACGTCATGGCGACTGATGTGCCAATCTTGGTAACATGGAGCGAATCCTGCCGCTGCCACAGATCGAGTACCAACGTCGTCAGGCACATCTTTCCAGGCTGTTTCCACCCACTGAGCAACGTCTGTAATTGGAGGCTGCTTCAGGTTTCCACCTTTCGTGTACTGCACGAGGTCTGACGATTTCCATTCGTTAATGATAGTCGAGAGTTTGTCCTTAAACGACTTGAAGATGCCGATATCCTCAGCTTTCAGATAGGGCGTTAGACCGCCAGGGATAACAATCATCTCCACCTACTTGTTTCTGAACTGCGCCTTCACCACCTTAGACGTGTGCGCTCTCATCGAATCCCATACAATCGCCTTACCATGTGTGACTGCATCTAATACGGGTGGAAAGACCAAGTCGAGCCACATGATGAGCAGTTGGGAGTCAACCCAAGCTATTTGCTGGTACGTTACGTAAGTGCTGCCGATCCGCTCGAGAGCAATTTCCTTACGTGCTCCTTTCCATACCACCAGCGGCGGCAGCTTGCGCCCAGTTGCCGACACGGCAAGGACATCAGTCACACGCATCGACGCAAAGCCCGTTGACTTCAAAACGACGTGTTGGGCACCAGTCTCATAAATAGTCTGGCGACGTGGATCCTCAATGTATACCACTGTTTCATCCATGAGGGCGGTATGATCGAGGCTCAGATCATAGACTCGAGGTGATAAGTAAGCCATGAAGCACACAGCTCTGTCTGTCAGAGCATCGTCGGTCAAAGTCGTCAAGTTTGTGGTCCGACGCAGTGACAAATCGTAGCGACGCATAAATTCATCGACCCATTTGTTTGACTCGACAAAGATATCATTGTGCAGCTCAGATTGAGCAAGCTGCCTGCCCAGATCGGCGATGAAGGATCGTGAAAAATTTTTCTTCCCGGAGCGAAGGAAAAAGACTTGGTCGAAGATCATGTTTTCTACCTCTGCCAATCAAGGCTTTGCTCCAGCGCCTTTAAGGCGAAGGTGAAGCCTGGGGCATTCTTGATTGACTCCTTCTGCTTCCACCAATATCGGATTTGAGCCGCAGAGATTTTCCATCCGCGCTCGTTCTGGAAGTGCGTGGCAGCCCTTGCTGGGACCTCTCGGTGCTCCTCGATCCACGTGACGACCTCCTTCTTCTCCGACATGGTCTTGGCGAGGCGGGATCCAGGCATAGTGGCGTTGGTTGGTTGGTGCAGGTGCTTGTTGTTGACAGCGAATTGAAAACTGACAATATTTCCGCAGCGCAAGTGCCGGATGTCGTGCTCTAGGATGCCAACGTGACGTATACTAATTGGCGTAGGTACAATAGGAATTGTATAGTCAACGAGATGATCTGATTCTACAGGGGGTATTCTATTTGGCACCGCAATACTAATTGGCATTTTCCTTTAGTTGTGGTGGGAGGACTCGTGGTGGCTGGAGGCCGGGTCGTAGCTGGCGGAGAGGTCGTGGTGGGGGAGCTTGTCGTTGTCGACCCGCACTGCACGTTAGCCCATTGACTCGGGTCGGAAGTCTTCGATGCATCGCCTGGATTTGAGACGCCAGTGGTCCAGAGAACTACATCTTAACCCATTGGCAGCACGGGTCGCCCAGCTCTTGGCCATTGGTTTGACCATCGCCGCCAGCGTCGGCCATACAGAGTGTGTTAGTCCAAGCGTAGTCAGCCTCAGCAAGAGCGTCACCGAATGCGTTCGTAGCGCTGTCTTCTCCTGTGCCGTCGGTGTGCCCAATCGCCACTGCATCGGGGACCTTGGCACCATTAGGAAGCTTCGACACGTAGCTCCGCGATGCCCCTACATTCGAACCGAGGCGTGCAGTCACTCCAATGGCGATGACAACGTGGGCTGTGCTGGATAGGAACAGCTTCATGACTGGAACTTTGCTAAAACAGCGGGTCGATGTCGGGGCGAGTACGAGTAGGAGGCTTCGATGGCGCAGTGATAGCGTTTTAAAAAGTGAGATCCCCCCCTCTCACTTCAATGTATTCACCGAGATGGCCAGGATTTGGGTGGCGGTTGTATCAACAAAGTAGACAGAGAAGCATTGCGTGAAATCAGTCACACACCGAACACGATCACTTACGTACTGGCGCAGCGGCGTTACACTTGGATCCGGCCAAGTTGGCGACGCCAGGCCAACAGTAGGCAGCTCCAGGCTATTATTCTCCGCGCAAAGGTTGTGTGAATTATCCTATTATCTACGGCAACCCACTACGTCTAGCACAACGCGCCTCTGGCTTCTAATGACTCTGGACTTCGTGGCGTCTACAAATATATGACTTGTCATATCGACGAAGGCGTGCCTCCGCGTAATCTGCTCGCAGTGCGTGTGCTTCGAGCAGTATGTGTCCTCTTCAAAGGCCTTACATCACACTACCAAATGGACAAATGCTAGGGTTTTTAGTCAGTACATTACTGGTAGGCAGGCCTCTCAAAATTAGGCAGAAATACCTAACTACCTAATTTGACCTCAAATAGGTATTCTGGAAAAAGCTGATTAGTAGTTCGATAGAAACTGCTCAAAATCCAAATTAGGCATGCAGGTGGTATACTTTATTCAAGTGAATTGTCTTAGCTACGTGCATTCCTAGCGACGCGTTCAGCTAGATCGAGCAAACTGAAGTACTGCAGCGACTGGAGTTGGCCTTCCATTGCATAGTTGGTTAGAGCTGTTTTCTGCGGGTTCTTGACTTGCTTCAAGTCGCCGAACTCACTCTCAGCTAAGCGAGTGCCGGGTGATATCACCGCCATTCCAGCGACGAATGCGAACAGCAAACTCTATTGTGGGTTCTACTCAATATTTCCTCGGGCGATTTATTGAATCGCTCGAGCCCAATCGCGCGACCAACCGCCCGACCACTAACCAGCATATGCAACATCATAGGGTTTCCTAAGAAAGCTGTCAGTCCTCAAAGATGGCGTCACCAGCCCCAGCATCGCAGGAGCGTGTGCGAGTGTCCCCGTACCCGGAGCGCCGTCGCACTCCTGTTTCAAACGAGGTCTACATGCCTGTAATCTCAAGCATCTACCGCCTGATCGTGCAGCCGATAGTAAAAGGAACCGTCACCGAACGTGACACCTCTGGTACAGCTTTGGACCCCTTCATTGCTGCTGGATCTTCGTTTCATGACATTCTGGAGAAGCTATGGGAGCAATTCAGCTCTCACATCAAAGGGCGGGCAGTCAAGGCGAATGAATCGTGGACTATTGAGGCCGCTTCGAGGGAGAGCTGGGTAAAATTCATGGTCTTCAAGGTCAAGAAGCACATCATCGATAGATCTAAGTCAGAGGAGGACTGGAACACCTGGCTACATCTGATGCACGACAAGACGCTCCTGATCTACGAGTACGGAAGCGGAGTTGGGAGAAAGCAGTACCGTCAAGCGTTCTTGAAGGCTTGTATTCGCCCGACCGAGACCGACCGCTCTGGTGCAGCAGCGGAGGTCACACTTCGAGAGGTAGTGGGGCGTGTACAGGAGCAGTGGGGGGGGGGGGGGGGGGGAGTTACGATGGATCGGCTGTCGTGTGGCGCATGTGGGCGAATGAGGTTACGGGTAACCTCGATCGTTCCACCTGGGACGATCTAATAAGCACGCCTACGCGCATCCTGAAGCTTTTGAGAGCAAGTGATTCACGCGTGGAGGCCCATGTCAACCGTCTGAGGCAATCGACGCGCATGGCACTTACCTGTTTGAACGGATGCATAGCAGATGTCAGCATACTGTGTGGGGACTGGGAGGCCTATGGACGGCTCCTGGATGATTACGAGCGGAGTCTACGATCGCGCAAGGAAATGATCGAGGCCAGTCTTGACGATATCAACCTGCCTGACTCGAGCGAGGTGGGAGATCTTATGGAACATATCGAGAACGTTGAGGACCTCGAGCACCAATAGTGTTCTACGGTGACAATCGACGAGTATAGCAGATTACGTCACGACGTAGTAATCGATGCTGGAGTTGATGTGATATGCGTAAGAAAGCCACTACAATCTTTATTTTGTGTCGTTTTCGCTCTATCCACTTCCTGCAGGCAAATCTAGCGCGGGAAATCCGAAGAAATCGTCTCCTGCACCATTAAGCTCTGATTCGTTTCCCCAATTTCCTGTAACTGTTCCTTGTTCTGACGATAACGACCCTGCAGGATTGAAAGTGCCTTGCACCGGCCAACCGCAATGCTCAAATACTCGACTCATGTTGACGTTTTCAAATTGGCTGAACGTCTCCACTACGAACGGACGTAAATCACGGTCACCAGACGCCGCATAAAATCATCGCTGAAAAGCTCTCTTCCCGTAGTCGAACACGAATTCAATAGGATTAAAAAATGGGCAGTAGGCCGGTAGAAAGATCGGTACAATGCCGATACTTCTCAGGTAGTGGACGGTTTCAGGGGGCGGTGAATTGTTGCTCCATCTAATAACCAAACCGAGTTGGATCTCGGGTAGGGCCGAACGCCTGCTCTTTTGGAGTACGCGAAGTCTTGACAACATCTCACGAACACCGCCCAATCAAACGTCCCGATAGTATCGTAGTAGTCAAAAATGCCATTGAAACCGACAAATGCTAGCTGCGACAACCTAGGTTTGCGCAGGAACTCGCCACGAACAACAACCTTTTGGCCTCGAACAGCGTACCCCCGCTAACGCATCATGTCTCGGTTATCGAATGAGACTAGAAACACGATATTATCGTGACTCCAATTGATATGGCTCAGCTCCTCCACAAAGCGAAAAATATCACGCTCCTTAATGTGAATAGCTCGCCGCTCCAGAACTTTCCAAGTCAATCCATAATCATGGTAGATTCTCCACACAGTCGTCTTTGAAATTGTGAGTTGATTGTGATGCTTGAACACTTCCTGTGCTTCATCCAGATATGACAGTTGTCTCAGCTAAAAAAAAAGTGGCGAAGCCACTGCCGTTGCTCCAAAGTGAATATTGTCGCTACCCGCGCTGTAGCTCGTTCGTAGGTCCCGGTTTCTTCATACACACGTATCCAGTTCCCAATGGTTTTGGTAGTCTTGTTGTAGACGCGTGCTAAGTCGAACCGTGTGTAGCCAAGATAATAGTAACCATACAAGCAATGAAAGACCGTGCTGGGGTGAGCGTGCTGTTTGGTTACGGCTTGCCCCATCTGTATGACTCCACTGCCTTAAAATGTCAGGCCGATGCAATGATGGAGGCAGTGCAGTAAGCCGAAACTTCACAAACAAATGGTAAACGTGTCTGCGGAGGCGGGCCCAAGCGATCCACAACTGATACTCGTGGATAGCCACGCCTCCGGCGAGAGAACAACAGCCACCTAAGGCAACAGCTTCAACAAGCGCAACAGGAGCCTGCGTCTTCAGCTATCCTCAACGTCCTTCTCGACGAGCAAACCACCGACACAAGAACTCCACAATCACGGAAGTATCACGACGACACCTCCGGCGATGCACAACAGGTGCGCAAGACCCCAGGGATCCACAACAGCAGCTCGAGGTAACCACGACAGCAGCCAGTGAGCGCCACGGATGCTCCAATATGGGGCAACAGCAGCGAAATTCGTCACAGAACCACCGCACCAGCTTGAGAGAGCCGAGTCAGCGGCAATAGAGCACCACGGCAGCGACAGAATGAAGGTATTGGAGTCACAGCGCTCCGGAAAACCCAGCGGCGAGACTCGAAGCAGCTCTTGGTGGTCCAGGTAGCAACGCGAGAAGCCACCGCAGCGACAAACTTGAGTCCACAGGCGAGAATGCAGGAGTGCGCACTTGTATTAAGTTGCCGTAGCTATATTTTAGACCAATGGCAGGCGTCTGTGGATTGCTTGGACGATTCGACGAATCAACCCAGATATGTAAATACAGCCGGAATTCACAATAATTGCCCTCGTAGTCCACATCAGACCACGTATCAAGAAACGAAGATCGATTAACCCCGTCAACGCGGCGATGAAAGAAGTGCCGACCTTGTATCGCTCGATCATATCACGTTTTTGCTTTCGCACGTCATGGCATGCTGTCGGAGCATACACTGTGATCCCGATGAGCTTGCACGATAGCGACTTACTTTCTATGGTTTCCATCGTATCCAGTACTAGGTCATCATAATTCGACACAGTATGGGCACGGTTGCCAATAGGAATTGCTAGCAGGTGAGTATTGTGCAGAGATCGATCAGCAAAGAACGATGCGGAAGCCTAGATATCCTTGTGCCTGATGTGCAGCCCCACCAACTAGAATAGCAAATGACCATACAGAGGACAGTACCGTCCGAAGTGCAGTCAGATTGATGGCGACTACATATCGCACAAATTGACCGACATTTTCCTGTGATGCCTTGCCTAATTTCAGGCTTCCGAATGCCCTCCGAAAATGACAAACCCGAGATACTGCACCGACTGGCCGATGCATTGACGCACCTCAGAACCGTTTCAAATTGAATGCGATTTTAAACGAAAAGTTCATCAACTTGCCCCAAAAAATCGTTTCAGGAGAAAGGACCGACTTCATCATCCTCACGCACAAATACAGCACCGGAATCCATTTTTGTTGTCGCTCCAGTAATTTTAGTTTGCATAAGTTAAGAAGAAGAATGAAGTAGATCAAATGGGAGATAGACTTGTCCTAGTGCTGGCTAAGCGAAAACTAAACCAAACCTGGCTGCGGTATCCACACACGCGTAACTGCGAGTCGAACGTCGTCATCAATTAGTTCAGGGAACCCTGGGCGGCGCAAACCTGTCGTCACTATTAAGATTGAACGAAACGAGCAGCTCAAACGGGGAATGTTTGGGCTGATCGCGCGCACACCGTGGAACTAGATATCGCTCTAGAGACGTCATAGAGCGTGGAACACATTGGTTGTGTGGATGCGCCAAAACATGAAAAGAACCTCACGATAATAGCGCCAGTCGTCATGCGCATTGCGGTCGGACGGGATGATCAACAACCCCACCCCAGGGAGCATCGAAAAGCTGGAGCCCATGGTTCCTAGATCTTCTGTCATAACCCCTAGACGGGGTCACACTCGAAGAAGCAATGCGTCGCAGTCTCGATAGCCCGGAAGGGCAGTGTTGACGATTATGCACCGGTGACTTTAGCCTGTGGTGCGGTCTGTAGGTCTCCACGAGCACCTCCTTAGACCCTCTCCTTGATCCTTTTGCCTTCCCCATTCGTCCTAGGAGGTGTAGAGCGCCGAAAGGTGAAATGAACAGGCAGCGACGCGAATAGACTGCGAGCTGGGGAGGTTTCAGGCATATCCGGAGTCAGGCATTTTGAACAAATAGGATTAGGCATTTTGCACTTTCTCTTCACACACTGCCTAATTTTGAGAGGCCTGCTGGTAGGGGGTTTCAGAATCTAATACCTTCTTGAATTTCCGAATCCGTCGGATTTCATGATATGAAAAGTAACATTTCGTTCTGTGCCGTGACCGCAAGCGGAGAGCCACATTTACAGCAAGAATTTGTGTGACAATCTTGTGCTGCACTTAAGCGAGTGGTGTGCGACTTTGGGAGCTAAAGCCCTTGGAGTCCAAAGACTCCAAGTTGGACACCATGCCTGTGCGCTGATTCGAATGCTGAAGGCCTTAGCCAGGTAAAGACAACCAAATACGGCGTCATATGTCGATTGTTACGCATTGCCACGGACACAGTAGGAAGGGTGAAACGAGGGATGGCGGGGCCTAAGGCGCCGGGATCTTAGTGGCTGGTTCTTGGAGAGGAGAAGGAGATTCAGAAGTGGATAGTTCTCCCCTCACCACCAAGCCCAGCGACCACATTGATCCTAAATGCATTGTATAAATACACTAGCTACGCCATCTTCTTATTCTACTGGGATCCTTACAGCGGACACGAGCATAGGACACAGAGGTAATCCGATATCATAGGTCAGAGGAATGTGGAGATGAATTGGTATATCGTCGGTGCTTACGTAATTGAAGTGGATGAAGCGGCCGAAATCTTTTACCCCAGCAACTAGAATGCAACGAGCATGATAGATATCACGGTCGTTACATCATGACGAACTCCCCTTGGTCAAAATATATCTTTTACAAACGCACGCTTTTTATGATAACCTTTAGCTTACGATGTCCCAGCACGTAGCACTGGTGCGGTGGCGTGAATCAATCCGCATTGCTTCTTGGGAATAGCAAGTTACGATCACAGGACCTTTCCACCAGTAGAGAGTGAAAGATACTATCGAAACACCATTGTAAGGTGATGATATACAAGACAAAATGCATAGACGCAACCGCTGCGTCCAACAGGCGTGCAAGATGTGTCAAATATGGCGACAAGGGTTCCTATCAGCGACGCCACGCCAAAACCATGTCAATGGCGCAGCAATCAACTCCAATGATTGATTGACCTTAATGAAATTCGAAAAAAACAGTGTAGATCACGCCAAGGCATGATTAGTAGTAACAGCAGTACATACGCGACCAAATGTAGACTCAACTGCACAATTAAAACCGTGTTATTTCCACTGTAGTGTCGTTCGGTGAATGTGTTAGAAGTACATGCAGTCCTAATTCGGAATATTGCGCTGTCGTGCAGTTTAGCGACACTGACTGGGCGCTGATGCAGCTGGTCTATAGTATCCGCTTTAAACTCCTGCGGATAACGTACACAGTGGCCGCTAACCTCCCACCTTCTTTCTGCAGCTGTGGTGGAGGTAGCATCATGCGACGAGACGCTGTGAACTTGGGGGGAGGGAGGGAGGAAGAGAGATAGAGGGGGGGGGGATAATGGTGACAGAACACACTAAACACACATAATTACAGTTTGTCACACAGATAACAGCCAAACCCATTAGCTTTGTGTTTTGCGTACGGCACACCAAGACTACTTAACATCACACTAATCAAACACGTGACACACAACGACACGCAGCACCACACCAAATCCAAGGATTGCACACCACCCAATATTGAGAGGTTATCTACCTAGGGTTAGGCGTCGTTGTACTTGATTGCACTATAGAATGGGGACGGCGTCCCTCCCAGCAGACAGCTCTTCGGTGATAACAAAAACATAGTCCATAGCATAAATTGTGTTTGGGGGGGGGGGGGGGGGGGGGGCATGGAGCCACCGGGGTTGCACGCTGAGCTCGAAGAGACCGCTAACGCAACGCTAGATCGCTGTCGCGAGGCAAGGCCTGCCAACACAACCCGCGCTTACGCTCGTAAGCAAAACAAAAGCTTGATGTGGCCGAAAGTGTTTCCACGAAACTACGCGATATCAAGTGACGGCAGCTAAAATGAATTTGTTTCTTAGTGAAGAAGTGGTAGATCGAGAAGTGTGTGGGTCATTTTCTCTGTCATTCATGTTTATTACGAGGGGAGTCTGCGCACAACTTGGAGCTACCCAACTTGTTCAGCGTGGTGCTCGAGCACCAGGGTTTCACGGACTACCGTGCACTTGTGATGGCCACGGAACAGGAAAAGACGAACCAGTATGGGCGCAGTGAATTTGGTTCGTGCGTCCGAGACCGCAATGTTGAGGTTTGCCCTATCGGCGCCCTCGGTTTGTACCTTTTTTCCGATGGAGTGTTCAACCGGAAGCTATTCCTAATTTTCTGGAGCCTGCACTGTTGCATAACATCAAAGTTCTCAAGGCAGGGAAAAATCAACAAAAGCAATGACATACCGAGCACATTAAGGCGCCACCGTAAAATCGTTCTCCGCCCTCAGTATGCACTCAAAAGCTAAGACCTACGCTGCCCGAGGATCTGGATCTTGAATGGCTGAGCTAGCTGGAGCAACGGAGTCACAGATCAGAAAATTTGGAGCGCTGGAATGCTGGTGCTATGGAGGGATGTTACCTGGCGGCTTTGCCTCGGGACGTCATGCGCTCCCTTGCTGGGTTTCCTCCGGACCGCCGCTCATTCTTTTTAGAGCGAGCTGCTCTTACTCCTCCTGATAGTCTGCAGCGCGAAGTGTTTCCGTTTGTTGAAAACTACATGGTCAACACCAGACCCTTAAGTGTAAATCCCAAACTGAATGCATTTCTCTTTGTCTTGGTGTAAATGTATGACACTCACTATCTAGCATAGTGAGCCCTAGTCTCTTGCATATCCATTGGCTATAAAGCCACCTACTGTTGTTCCTACTGATTTAGGTTATGATGTGGACCCCACAACTCTTGTGTGTCCCACACTCTGTAGCCTTCGGGTAATCTTCGTGTAACCCCGTTACACCCTCCCCCACCGAACCGTGGACACTACGTGTCCACGCTTAACATGTGATCTTGTTCCATCAAGAACCTTTCTCGAGCTGGTCAATACACATCGCGTGGACGACCCAGAGACCTTCTCAGCGCTGAGCGGCAACTCATGACTCGCCGTCACAACGCGTTTTGGTCGTTTGACCACAGACAGCAGTAGTGGCGCACCACGTCCACGCCAGGGCGCAGCCCACTTCGTTCCACAGCACCCCGTGCTAGCGATCGCCCACCGGCGCCTCCCACTTCGGTGCCCCAGTACTTCGCAGAGTATCGCCTACGGCACGGCTCGCTTCGCGAGAAGGCAGCTCACCTCGAGCGATGGCCCAACCGCCTATGCGGGCTAACGACGAGCCCATGGCGAGCTTTGAAGAAGGCCAAGTCGACTACGAGGAGTCCCACATGGGTTCCCCCGCATCGAGAGGGCTGCGCCTCGCTCGCCGAGCCGTGGTGGCGCTTCTCGCGCGCCATTGCCGCAACGCGGGACCGGGACACCCGCAACGATTCGCTCCCCGAGCCGCGCCGCTACTCCTCCGGCGCCGTCCCCGAACCGTCGTGGCGACGCGCGCTCAGCGCAAGAGCTCCTTTGCGGACTCCAAACGCATTCTCGGATCGTCCGCTCGGCCTTGCCGAACTGCGGGAGTTCATTAAGCCGCGGTACTCGCCACTCCGTGACCTCGGCGTCCCCGCAGAGGGTTCCATCGGTACCAACGACTTGGACGAAGCTCAGGTCGAGCACCTCGTGGCGCAGATGAACTTGCCACCGCGGTCCCAGCGCTCTGAGCTCCGACCTTTGCTCGCCACCGGGCGCGCGGAATATAACTTCCAGCCCCGCGACCCGGTCGAGGCCGTGCGTCAAGCTGCGACGCAGAACCTGACGTTGTACGTCATTGGGCCTTCGGACCGTACGCCGGAAGAGTTCGCGTTGCGGACTTCGCTCCGCGAGCGGCTTCTCATTCCCCAGGCCACTACGGTGGCAGAGAGTCACGAGCTTCTGCGACTCCAGGGCCTGCGCCAGTCCGTGCCGCAGATGCGGACGTACCGCGTGGTGCTCAACCCGAGCGAGGGCCCCACGGTGCATGATGCTCAGTTCGAGCTCTGGGCTGAGGGCAGCCGTCATCTACCTTCGATGGAAGCTCTCAGAGCAAGTTTCAGTGAAGTGAATGTCCGCGTTGAACACCGAGTACGTGAATATCTGCGCCAAGCACAACCTGCCTGCTGGCTTCCGGTCTCATTCGCGGGTAGGTGCAGTGCACCACACTCCTTTGAGCACACCAGCTTCTCCTCATCGCGAGAGAGGAGTAGCTGTGGCTCAGGGTCAGCCCCGAAGCATTGTAGCCGACCCAGCAGCTTCCCAAGCTATTGCCGGGAAGCGCGGTACGACCAGCGTGCCGGCCTTGAACCCTCCGGGCGCTGGTGATCAAGCTGATCAAAAGCGCCCACGACGTCTGGGCAGTCTTGGCGGAGGGGTGTCTCAAACGCCATGCGTTTTCCGAATCCGGGTACCCTCGCCACTTTACCAGATACTGGTTTTGACCGCAGCATCGCCGTTTCGCCAGTAGGCGCTCTACATGATAGTGGAGGTTCCCCTGCTCATCGAGCAGCGCCGGAGGCGGGCGCGCTGTCGCCGAATCGGGAACCGGTTAACGGAGGAGAGGCTCGTAGGATCCACCCTCGCTACGAGGAGTTCCATGAGCACGTCGACAACGTTGACCGGCGTCTAAGTCGATGCTTTGACGACGTCACGGCGCTGAAGCAGCGGGTGGATTGGAGCCAGGTTCCCGACGAGGTATGGGACCGCTTCCGAGGTCTTGAGCAGGTTGCTCTTGACGAGGAGGACTGGATTCGGTTCCTTCGCTCCTGGGAGCATCAGCATGCTGAGCGGGTCGCAGCGCTGGAGCACCAGGTGGTCGATCTTCGCGGTCAGGTCGCACTTCTTGCCCGAATGCAGGGCGCGCCTTCGGTAACTCCCGTGCCGGTGGCACTCTCGTCGACGACACTTGCGCCCGTGTCTTCGACCTCGTCGACCGCGATGCCCGCGCGCCTCCATCCGTGCCTGTGCCGGATCACGGTACGGCTTGAGCAAACCCACGTAGAAGACGGGATGCGTCCGCATCATCTTCGGAAGATTGAGCGTGTACGCTAGGCCTCTCTTGGCCACGACCTTGAAAGGTCCGATGAAGTGCGGGCGCAACTTCGTCTTGAAGACGGCTGGCACTGCATCTGTAAATAGGTTCTTTGCGTTGAGCAACACCAGGTCCCCGTGTGGCGCGCGGGTGAGCGCCTTTTACCGCCCAGGTGTATAGCACGTAGCCACGGGACTGCTCTTCCGGAGAAATACTCCTCCTTCCGGATTTCCCAATGGGGTCAGGCCTCGGAAGCAGCACTACGTACTGCAAACCGAGGTTGACGTGTGACCTTGTGAATCCCTGTTTGTGTCGTTTACCTTCGGTGGGACGGAATTCACCGGTTGAGTTGTTTTCACTATGAAGAGGCCTTGAGTGCAGAGCGCTTACGTTACTTCAAACAGCAAGTCTCCACGACCGGGGGGGGCAAAATCACAGGTAAGCCTTCCTAGATAACCAAAAATACAGAGAGTTAATATGCAAATATACAGCCGCTACTTATTCTTTTGGACCTTTGAGCGGAGGGGGGGGGGGGTACACCAGTCTACTTGAGTTTCCTCCGGATCACTCGTCAAACCCGAAAGCACCCTTCACTCACGCGCACCAGCTCCCACAAGGAGATAATTAACTCCAAGCAGAAGACTTTGAGAAAGCTCAACTCCAAAAGGAGGGAAACCTTCAGTAAAAAAAATATACAATCGATTGGATCCAGGGGTGACTACTACACAACCTCCTAGAAACGCAGTTAGTCTGAAATATGGGTCCTCCAGAAGGAGGACCAGCAACTGGAATATAAAATAGGACAGGCCACTCCGAGGCGCGCGTCGCCCGATCACCGCCTAACTTGGTCTTAGCCTTTGGGAGAGTTCCACGGCGGTAATCGCGGTCACGACGCATCCAAACGCAGGTCTCGCAGCTTAGGGCCGCCGGCAGGGTTGGTTCCTCCGGGCAAAGCTTGTTCCTCTCACTGCTTGACAGCACCACTTCGTCCCTAGGGACTCCACAGCACTTGCGCTCTTCTCGGGAAAATTGAACTCTCTGATTATCTAGTCTGTTAGGCATGTGTACCTACAATCTCTCTGGAAGCAGTCATTTTATCTTGAATTCACTATGACCGGGTGTGGCGTAATCACGTCGCACGTCGAGCAGGTCATGGATCCTGCAGGAATCTGGTCGGTGCATAACATATCATGGTCGGTCGTCTTGGTCGGTCATTAATATCTTGGATGGACATACTTGAAAGTTGGAAGGACTTCCTGGGTACATCTCCGGACTTTTTGGGTACAAATCAGATGGCGACTGGTCGCATGTGGTTGCTCCGTTGGGAGGTCGGCATTCGGAGCCTGGCGTTCGGAGTTTTCTTCGTCTGGAGTCAGGAGACTGGGGATTCTGGAGATGATTTGCACTCAGTATACTTCATCGTCATGCGTTCTCGGGCAGCCTCCTTCCGGACTCCACCTCCACTTGCTCAGGCTCTCGACTTGTTCGTGTCCCTCCTCTCCGCCATGGTTGACGATCTCCAGCGTCGCATGTCTTTTTCTGGACCAATCCCAGGCGGGGTTACCGGATAGGCGCTTGGGCAATTACTGTGGAATCGCTTCGTGTCACCCGACCTCATAATTGTCAACATTGCCTCTGCCTTCGGCATCTGTATTTTCGTTTTGCTTGTTCTGGCTTTCAGCCATTGCGTCACGCACGTGTCGTAAGACACTTAGACGTGTTGACAGACAATCGCCAACCTGCTTACGAACAGTAGGCGGGCTGACTTCAGCAAGCCGATCGGATAGGTCGACCATCTCTCCCCCACCAAGCCCGGAGCCACAGCGTGGCGGGGTCAAGGGACATGGACCAGACCGTTAACGGAAAACGGCGAATAGCCTGTGGAGGTATGTACAACGTTGCTCAAGGCAAACTCGACGAGCGGAAGCATAGTGCTCCAACGCTTCGGCGATTCAGCACAAATGCTGCGGAGAATGTCCTCCACGACGCGATTCACACGCTCTGTTTGATTATATATAGGTCTGCGGATAGTCCGCCGTCGACATATCTAGCGTGGTGCCAAGGACCGCAAAGGCCGCGCTCCAGAAGTGGTCCGTAAACCGGGGATCTCGGTCCGAGACAATCGACTCCGGGAGTCCGTGTTGCCGAAACATGCGATCCTAGAACAGTGTTGCTGTACCTTTACCATCAATGGTGTCCGGCACAGCCGCGAGATAAGCCATCTTGCTCAGCCGGTCCACGAAAACCACGACGCCAGTGTTGTCTGCCGTGTCTGCCGGCAGACCAAACACGAGTCCATACTCATGGGACGGCAGCGGCGCCGCCGCATGAGGTGATGACTTCACCCGCTGACACGTCTCGCACGTGCACACATAATTACTAGCCCACTTCTACATCTTCGGCCACCAGTAGTGGGCGCTCACCGGGCTGTAGGTCTTCTCACGGCCAAGATGATCGCTCAGTGGGGTGTCATGCTCCTCATAGAGGATACGGTACTTCAAAACCTCCACATGAGGGATAACCACGCGAGGTGTGTCCTTGGGGCCCGTGTTGTAAAACAACAGGCCTCCATCGAGGGTGTAGCAATGCAATCGCGCGCGCAGCCGCGCCGACACCCCGAAGCCCAAGTCTTCAAACTCCTTGCTCCCCAGAGCCTTTAACAGCGCAACACACGTGTCATCCTTTGCATAAGCCGCACGGATTTGATCCGGAAGTGACGAAATCACCGTCGTGATGTGAGCGATCTCATAGTCCAGCCTGCGCGACTGAGCGTCCGCGAGGACATTTTACCTGACAGGCTTGTACTTCACCTCGAAGTTATATTCTGCGAAGAAGGAAAGCCACCTGGTCATCCTCTGCGAGAGGTGAGGTGACTGAGTCGCAAAGCGTAACGACGCGTGATCCGTGTAGGCCACGAACGGCTGAAAGCCCAACGGGTGAACCCTGGACTTGACGAGCGCATACTTCATCGCAAGTAGTGCTTTGTCATGGACTGGGTAGTTCTTCTCAGCTGCCTTGAGCTGTCGAGACTCAAATGCGACCACACACTCGCGCCCCTCGGCGTCTGCTTGTAGCAGAGAACAGCCGATGGTAAAGTCTGATGCGTCACATACGACACTAAACGGACGAGCGGGGTCTTGCAGTTCCAGAATAGGCGCATGAAGCAGGCTAGCTTTAATCGTGTCAAACGCATCTTGATGCTCGGTCTCCCAACGCCAGTCTGTATCCTTCTTCAGAAGGTTGGACAACGGCCGAGCCATCTCAGCGTAATTCTCACTGTACTTGTGCAAGTAATTGGCGAGGCGAAACCACTTGGGAAGGTCCGTCTGGTTCATGGGAACCGACCAGTCAACAATGGCCTTGACCTTGACCGGGTCGGCCCGCAGGCCTCACTTCCCCATGAAGAACCCTAAGAAGTGTATCTCTTTCGCATCGAAGATGCATACTTGGCGCGCTTTGCTGAGAAGGACAAGGCTTATGAGGCTGAGGCAAAGAAAAAAGCAGCGATATCCGCCCGGGAGTGCCGTTTCGAGGCTATTTTTGTTATCGAATCTGACTCCGAGGGTGATTAAGGGATTGGATAAACTCGGATAGCTTTGTATCCGTTAAATAAAAAGGCCATCGGTAGTCAACAAAATAAACATTAGTATGACAAGACTAAAACTAGTATGACAAGACTAAAAGAACTAGGACAAGAACTAAGTATTTTAACAAAACAAAAAGTACTGGAGTAAAAATGAATGGCGAAGAGGCTCACAATTGATTTGGCTGGACAGGAAGCTGTGAGCGCACAGTTTATTTTTTCCTTTCCAATGGCATCACAGGTAACGTCTCAACGACCCTCACTTCAAGAGCTATTGCAAGGTGGAATTGCGACATCTACGCATGTGATTAAGAAGGAAACCAGGGATGTCTACGCATCCTACTTTAAGAAGTTTTGCGATTTCTGCATCGCAAATAAATACCCGGATCCGGCTATGATGCGCAATCACGAGCTTCCCTCTCTTCTTGTTGCATTCATGGAAAGTGTATTCGTCTCTAGTGCTGTATCTAACGAGACTGTCGAGAAGATAAGAGCTGCCGTTGCAAACTACTACAGTAGTCACGAGTGTCGTGACACCGCCGGTCCAGACAAGTGGATGGTGGTCACCGATGAGAATGGAATTAAGTACGGTCTGGGAAACCCAGCAAAAGACTCGCTTGATCGGCAGTTCATGCGCGGACTCAAGAAGTGCAAAAGTGCGGAGTTTACTCAGCGCCAAGCCAAGCCTGTTTCGCTGGACATGCTTAGCGTTCTGCACAGCCATTTGCCGAGTACAGAAGGATTCACGGAAGCGAGTCGCTTGTTGTAACGGGGTTACACGCACAAGTGGCTACACGCCACTTGTGATTTTTAACAGACAACATATCTGTTAAAAGTTTTAGATACTTCCTCGCCTTGGTGTAAGACACACCAATGAATACATTGAAGTGGACCACCACAATGAGTGGTCCACACATACCCAAAGATCCTATTGGTAGAAAGCAGCATCTTTCTACCAATTAGAGACGTGCATATTGGCGGGCTCTGACAGCCAGCCGCTGTCAACCCCTATAATATATGATAAACAGTTTTAGCAGATTTAGGAGGTAGATCAATTTACAAACAATACAGTTCTCATTTTACCTTAACTAAGCTACTTGGAGTCTTTATTTGATTTATATTATACTTGTGCACTCAAGTATAATTAACACAAGTTATTACCTACGCTTCCTCATACACGAAGCGCAACGTGTAAGCGAAAGTAGTGAGTCAAGTTAGACCCACTACACCTGGTAGCACTTTGTAGTCCGTGCAATGACCGACTGCTTGACGTTTGTACGAGGTGTACGAACGCGGAGCCGAGAACCACATGAGGACGGAGGTGCCCACGGAGAGCTCCAACACGCCTGCAACGCATGCTGCACGCGCTGACTGCCCCCACCTGTCTGACCCAGAGTGGGAGGCCCTTCAACGACTGTCAACAGTCATTGGAGAAGCGGCGATAGCTACGATGCTGCGTACGCTATCGCCGACAGAACAACATGGTGTTGCTCTGTGATTCATCATGAAGGAGCAGCGTGACGCTGCTTCCTCAGTGACGGCGTCGTCAGGGACGACACCGCGTGCTCAATCATTAAAATTGAGCGTAACCAATTACATAGGAAGAGAGGGCGAGCCTCTCCTCCGATGGCTTGTCGAGCTCGACACAGCCATTGCGGCTCTACGCATCGTTGACCCGTTGTCACAGGTTGCGTTCGCCATGTCTTGCCTTGGCGGACGCGCAAGGAGTTGGGCGTATGGGCGCCGACTCTCTCATCCTACGTGCTTCAGCACGTACGAAGCATTCAAAGCGGAGCTCAGACAAGCGTTTGAGCCCCCGCAAAACGAGTTCCGGTCGAGGGCGGAGTTTCTCAACCTACCGCTGGGTAAGCACGACGTCCATGCTTACGCGCAGCGTGCACGGTACTTGGTCTCGAACATCGTGACTAATCCAATTGACGAGCCGACTAAAGTCGTCACGTTCATGAAGGGACATAGAGATGGGTCCGTCAATACCTATCTCTTCGGAGAGTACCCGAGTACTCTCGAAGCTGCAATCACCCTTGTCATGCAAGAAGAGTTTAGCCTGCGACAGGCTAAACTCCATGCAAATGTGCCGAGGCCGCAACCGCGCCCGGTAGTGAAGACGGTAGGTCCGGAACCCATGGACCTCTCGAACGCAACAACCGCTGGCTACCAGCACCAATGAGGCAATGTACGATGCTTCCGTTGCGGAAGGATCGGTCACTTTGCACGGGAGTGCACAGCTCCCACGCCCCCTGGAGGTGGCCGTCGTGGCGATGCTAGGCATCGCCGCGGACCAACAAAAAACGCGAACATCCAGTAGGCGCGGGGCGCCCTACTGGTAACGCAGTCAGGCGTGCCGACATCGAACACACGACACTGAGGACTGCAGCGCCCAGTGAGATTAGCTCTCGCTGCAAGAAACAAGACAGGTCGAATCTAGTCATCTTGAAAGTATACTCGAAGAGAACGAGTGACTCTCTTTGAGCTTTGGTAGATTCGGGCGCGTCGAACACCTTTGTTCGACTACGAAGCCTGCCGAAACTTGACTTCGAGGAGGTACATGTACCCCGAAGTCTTCTGGAAGTGCGACTGGCAACAGGTGCCATCGTGAAGACCGAGAAGCACACGCTCGTGCGCCTCGGTCGCGAGAGCGGAACAGAGAGCGATGGCCCTGTTACCGCAGCGCACACACCAGCAGGTGCGCGCGGCTCGCCAGTCGAGACAACGTTTAATGCTGCTGTCCCGGAGTGCCCAGGGAGTGCGCGAGGGCGCGCACAAGTACGACCAACGTCGGCAATGCTGCCGACGTCAGAAGAAAAAAGATGTGCTGGCTCCGGGAGCCAACACTCAAATCAAGTGTGTAAGGGACAGTCCCTGACCCGATGAGGTCAGGTCGACGACGAAGCGTCGGCTCCTGGAGCCGACGCACCCTCGGTCATGAGGGGATCCGCCAATGAATGGCGTCGATGTGACAAACGCGTGCCAACTCCGGGAGTTGACGCTGCAAACAGTGCGGACGGTTGCAACGTACCGCACTGACGCAATTTGCATGCTGTCGTGCAGCCGGGCTGCACGGCGAAGCGCCATGCGATCAAGCCGGGCTTGATATCGCGCGCCCCTAGACAGAGTCTGCCGGCGAAGGAACACATTTCCGTGCAGCCGGGCTGCACGAAGGAACATGCGGTCAAGCTGGGCTTCATGCCGCGCGCCCGCGGACAGTGTCCGCCGGTGAACAACTGTCCACGGCCGGGCCTGGACCAGAAGAACAACTGTGCGGAGCCGGGCTCCGCACAACAGGAAGGCGGCGCATGCGGAGAACGCTGCGCAAGTCTCGGTCCGGGACCGAGACGCTACAAGAACTGTCTGCCGGGTAGACAGAGGCGGTGACGCCGGGTGTTGAGACGCTGAACGTCTTGACGCGTACCGATACTGGATTCCAGTATCGTGAGATGGAACTCGCTAATCCTCCGACGAGGGCGTCGGAGTTGACTTCGCTTCCAGTCATGAGCTGGAAGCGCTTCACGCGCGACTTGCACGATGGACGCATCGAGCAGGTCTGCGTTCTTTCGAACAGCGAAAGAACGGAAAGCGAGAGCGAAGAGCTGAGGCAGCTCTTCATGGGAAGTACCACTGAGAGTGAAGACTCTCGGTGCGAAGCGAGAGCGCTTCGAGGAACAAGGCTGGGACTCGGTGAAGTCGAGTCCCTATTACGAATTGTTGAGGGAGTACAAAGACGTACTCCCGGAAGAGATTCCTGCGGAGCTTCCGTAGGATAAGGGCATTCAGTACGTGATTGATCTCGTGCCGGGCACGAAGTATTGTGTCACGCGGCAGTGGACGCTGCCGCGAGAGCAAGTAAAAACAAGCGACGACTTCTCGTAAAGCAGGACGAGTGCGGGAATCGAAGTCCCCGCACAGTGCTCCGACGTTCTGTGTCAAAAAGCCACAGGGTGGATGGTGCATCGTCCATGCCTACAACAAGCTGAACGATGCGACGGTACCGGCGCAGACGCCGATACCACGAAAAGATGTTATCATCGATTCGATGGCCGGGACCACCGTTTACAGTGCTCCCGACTTGCGAGATGGATTCTATCAGATCCTAATGCGTGAGAGCGACATCCCTCTCACGGCGGTGAGCACGCCAAGCGGCATGTCGTAGGAGTGGCTAGTGATGCCGCAGGGACTCAAGAACGCCCCTGCGACCTTCAACAGGTGCGTGACGCACTTGTTGCGCTCAGTGCGTGACTTCGCACCGAGCTACTTCGATGATGTGTTCATCCACAGCCGGGCTGTGGACGGGAAGACTGACGTAGAGATGCACAGGGTGCACCTCCGGAAGCTACTTGAGCTTATGCGAAAGCATAAGCTCTACGCGAACCTGAAGAAGTGTATCTTCGGGGCGAGCGAGATATTCGTCCTCGGGTGTCTCGTAGGGAAGAATGGTGTTCGCCCTGCCCCGGAAAAGGTCAGGGTGATCAAGGAATGGCCAACGCCTTCAAATGTCAAGGAACTGAGGCATTTCCTTGGCTTGGCCACATACTTGTGCAAGTACTTGGAAGATTACGCGGGCAAGATTCGCCCCCTGTCACAGCTCCTCAAGAAGAAAGCTGTGTGGAATTGGACAGCCGATTGCCAAAAGGCATTCGATGCAGTCAAGCGGGGCTCGACTGAGGCGCCGATCTTGGCAGTGGCTGACCAAGATCGCCCATTTCACGTCGTGTGTGATGCATCCGATGTCGCTATCGGATGCGCGTTGATGCATCATGATAACGAAGGCTGTGGTCGTCGCGTCTACTACCAATCGCGTCAGCTGAAGCCAGCTGAGCGCAACTATCCAGTACATGACAAGGAACTCCTTGCCATGAAATACGCACTCGCAAAGTTCCGAGTGTATTTGCTTGGAAGTAGACAATTTGTGGTCTACACCGACCACGCTTCACTGCGCACCGCAGTGAAGTCGCCACACATATCACAGAGAATGGCGAGATGGCTCTCATTCTTTGCGGAGTATAACTTCCGGGTCGAATACAAACCCGGAAGATTGAACGTGGTGGCCGACGCGTTATCACGTCGGCCGGACTATGCAGAAGCTGTTGACGTCAATGCCATTGACGCCATGCGATCGAGCAAACCCACATCGTCCCTGTTGGACGATGTGAAGGCCGCGTACGCGCCCGACGTGGACACGAAGCTCTTGCTGGCCTATGGCACAGCGCCTTCTGACAAGTCCCGTCAGAAGCTGCCCAAGCACCTTCGAGCGCGTGCACACCGCTTTCGTGTGCACGACGGACTACTGCTTTACAATGCAGTCGACGACAACGCGATCGCGTTGTCGTGCCGAATGACCATGGCCTGCGACTCAGGATCATGTACGAATATCATGATGCCCCGACGGCGGGACATCTCGGACGTGAGAAGACATACGTCCTTCTCACGCGCGACTTCTACTGGCACCACCAGTACAAGTGGGTGCGCAAGTACATCCGTGCTTGCGAGGTATACCAACGCGTAAAGCCTGCGCCATTCGCGCAGGCTCCTTTACAATCACTACCGACTCCGTCGGAGTGTTGGAAGTCCATGTCTTTGGACTTCATCTTTGGTCTTCCCCCGGACAGCGGAGGGAATACCGGTGTTGTGGTCTTCGTCGACCGCTTCAGCAAGATGGTACATCTTGCTGCGGTGCCGGCAGAGGTGACCGCGAAGCAGACGGCCCGTCTGTTCGTCGACATGGTGTTCAAACACCATGGCATGCCGACCGACATCGTGTCGGACAGAGACCCGCGCTTCACAGCGAACCTGTGGCAAAAAGTGTTTACACTTCTTGGAAGCCAGCTTTCAATGTCGACTGCGGATCATCCGCAGACGGACGGCCAAACCGAGCGCGTGAACCGCGTGCTCGTCGACATTCTGAAGAGCTACGCTCACTCGTTCCAATACTGGGGCGAGTGCTTATCGATGACAGAGTTCGCCATCAACAACTCGGTGCATGCCTCGACCGGGCATACACCGTTCTACGTGAATGGCATGCTGCATCCACGACTGCCGAGTTTACTCGAAGTGGTGGCTCCCACTTTAATCTACGACTGCAGCCCAGCAGCCACAGAAAGCCGCTGACACCGTGCAGGTGTCAGCTGCATTTAATGAGAAATAAAACGCAAAGGTCTGCGCAGGACGCAGACTCATGCTTCTTTTTAGGACAAGACGAACGAGTCGGTGCAGGGCACAGACGCTGCAAACAACAAGGATCACGGGTCTGTGCAGGGCACAGACACCATCAAGAACCACGCAGAGGTCGGACCTCTAGCGGTGAGCGAGCTGAATAACTTCAGCTCGGATGCATCGATTTCATTAACAAAAGACAAGCCGTAATTCGGTTTGCCCAAGATGCAATAGCAGCTTCTGTTGATCAACAGAAGCTGAACGCAGACAATTTCAGCAGGGGCAACACAAATGAATTCAAAGTCCCTTCATTGGTTCTGTTAGCTACACAAAACCTGCTTAAACATGCAGTTTTGGATTTCGGAGCAAGTAAGTTTGCTCCGCGCTTCACCGGGCCGTTCACTGTGTTGACACGACGGCAACGCTCACACACTAGACATACCGTCTAGCATGCGCCTCCATCCGACCTTTAACGTCGGTCGGCCGAAGCCGTACCTCCAGCACGAGCCACCTAGCTCGGCTGACCCGAAGCCTCGGCAGAAGCGGAAGCCTTGGCCTCGGCGACGAGCAGCCTCTCCTCCAGCGCGCGGACGCGCTGGAGCAACTCCTTCATCCGGGTCCCCAACTCGACCTGGATATTCGAGGCGGTCTGCGAGACCGCCGCGACCTGAGCCTTCTGGTTCGCCAGCTCCTGCTTCACAGCGGCGAACTCAGCGCCCTGAAGACGCTCCATGGCAGTCACCCGGTCGTGGAGAGGCGCGAACTGATCAGCCCAGGGCTGATCATACCCGGGGCGTGTTCCCACCCCCACCACCGCCGATTCGTGACGCCCGCGGCTCAACCCGCTGGAATGTTGAGCGGATTGTTGACCATAGTATCCCGAAAACGAACCCTCAAGGGGCTCGTTTTCGTATTCGTTGGAGAGGATTTCCTCCCCATCAAGATACATGGGAGCCGCGGAACGTCTTGCTGGAGGACGTTCCGGAAATGGTGAGGGCGTATGAAGAGCAGTACGCGCTGGCGCAGCGGAAGTAGTGCGAGCGCTGCGGTCATCGCTAGCGCCCGAACCCTCACGTGCTATGAACTTAGCACGGAGCTCTTTGAGACTCTCGGGCACACGGAACGACGTGTACCCGTTCTGGTCGCGGTCGCTCAAGCGGACCGCGCCTGGGAAGCACTTCGTGCACTGAAAGCCCTCGGGCACAGCGCACGGCACATTTGCCTCCTCAGCAGCAACGTGGAGCTGCTCCAACTTTCCACGCTTCGGGTACGTCTCGAAGCGATCACGCGCTTGCTTAATCAGATCACGGTAAGCATTCAGCTTCTTGATGAAGTTCTCAACAAAGGCGTTCCAGCTTTGACAAAGTGCCTGCCATTCGGGCCCTTTGCTGCGAGAAGAGGTCTTCTTGCTTTGAAACCATCGGAGCTCATGAAAGAGTCCGATGTAGTAATCGCGCCTTTGATGCGTTTCCGCATCAAAGTGCAGCTCGGCAGCCACAGCGTCATCTTTGATGGCGCTGCATACGTACAGCGGCACCTCATTCGGAGGTACCGAGTTCCCATACCGGTCCGAGATCTCGGACGCGGACGGCATCCACGGAGAGCCCCAGCGGAAGCGAGTGGGGTATCGCTTTCAGTTCGCGAACGCTTCGAGCTCGAGGCGTCCGATTCGTCCCCTTCACGCGGGCGAAAATTATTAGCGTGGGGGTCGAGCGACTAGCTTGACACTGAATCTTTGCGCTTTGAGGACGAGTCCTTCTCGTCCTCCATGTCTTCACCGTCGTCGCCGAAGTCGACGACGTCGCTATGCCTCGCAGTCTGGCGCTCGAAGTAGTCGTCGATGGAGAAATTACCGTCCACCGCCTTCGAGTTTTTCTTCTCTTGGGGCGCGCTCATCGTTGAATGAGCGCGGGTTTCTTCTCCGAACGCGGAGAATTGACGAATGCTCAAGTCAGAGATTGACATGCGGGGATCCCGCGCGTCTAACGTTAAGGGGGGATGGTGTAACGGGGTTACACGCACAAGTGGCTACACGCCACTTGTGATTTTTAACAGACAACATATCTGTTAAAAGTTTTAGATACTTCCTCGCCTTGGTGTAAGACACACCAATGGATACATTGAAGTGGACCACCACAATGAGTGGTCCACACATACCAAAAAAACTATTGGTAGAAAGCGGCATCTTTCTACCAATTAGAGACGTGCATATTGGCGGGCTCTGACAGCCAGCCGCTGTCAACCCCTATAATATATGATAAACAGTTTTAGCAGATTTAGGAGGAAGATCAATTTACAACAATACAGTTCTCATTTTACCTTAACTAAGTTACTTGGAGTCTGAAGAAGGTCGTAGTTGGGTCTTGCACTGGTTGACTTGGTCGTAGACACCGCCGAGGCTTGGGGCCAGGCGAGGAAGGTCACTTGGGGGGGGGGGGGGTTGAATCGAAATTCTGAAGTGATTGGAATGTTGGAGGTTACACCCTAGGATAGTGCTAAAGACACGTGGCCATGCGTCCTATCAACTAGTGCGTCTAATCAACCATCATTCTACACTACTCGTCCAATTAACCTACTCGTCTAATCAACGTGTGGTCGTATTGGACCGGTTCGGGTACCTCGGAACTGGTACAGTGTACCAAGGTTCAGTACCCTGCAACACGCCCCCTCAATGCGAACACGCGTGAACGCCGAGCGCAGCCGTCAAGTCCTTCTGGCGTGGTCCGGCAAGTCCCTTGGTCATGATGTCGGCCAGCATGGTGGCAGTCTCGCAGTACTCGACGATCACTTCGCCGCGCTTGACTTCGTCGCGGATGTGATGGTACTTGATGCTGATGTGCTTGGCGCGGCCATGGTTGACGGGGTTCTTGGTCATCTTGATGCACGACGAGTTGTCTTCGAAAATCTTCAACTCTGGCGTGACTCCGCTCGCAGCAACTAGGATCTCGCTCAGCAGCTTGTGCACCCACTTGCCTTCTTGAATCGCCAAACTCAGTGCGATGTACTCGGCCTCATTTGTCGATAGTGACACACTTGACTGCTTCGTGGAACCCCATGAGATCGGTCCACCGGCGACTTGGAACAGGTAGCCCGACGTAGACTTGCGATCACTAAGATCACCAGCCCAGTCGGCATCCGAGTAACCTTGACAGTCGATGTCCTTGCCCGGCGAAAAACGGATTCCGTGCGACTTGGTCCCTTGAAGGTAGCGAAAATGCGCTTGACCGCAATTCAGTGCTCGACTTGCGGATTCTCCATGACGCGTGACACGTAACCAACTGCGAACGCAATATCCGGGCGAGTCGATGTCATCAAGTGCATGAGTGCACCGACCGCCTCGCGAAATGGCGCGTCCAACTTGGTCATGGCGTCGCTTGAAACTAGCTTCATGCTGATGTCGACCGGACTTGCAGCGGATTTGCAGTCTTGCATGCCGAAGCGCTCCAGGATGTCGTTGATGTAGCGAGCTTGGCTGAGCGTAACACTACCATCCGCGTTGTCGACCACCTCGATCCCGAGGATGAAGGAACACTTGCCACTGTCGGTCATTTCAAACCACGACTTGAGTTGGCGCTTGACTTCCGCGATCATTTCCGCCGAACTTCCGGTCACCAAGATGTCGTCCACGTAGACCAGCAGCAGAACGCATTCGCCGTCGACGACCTTGACGTAGAAGCATGGGTCGTAGCTTGAGACGCGAAAACCGATGGAGCGCACATACTCGTCGAAGGTCTCGTTCCAAACTCCCGAAGCTTGCTTGAGCCCGTAAATCGCCTTGAGAAGTTCCACGCAATCGAAACCGTCGTCCAGTTCCACGCCTTCAGGCACGCTGCAGAACACCTTCTCCTTCATCAAGGCGTACAGGAACGCAGTCACCACGTCGAGCTGGTCCATCGGCCACCCGAAGTACTTGGCAACCGCAATGATTATTCGCAGCGTGACGCACTCGACCACGGGCGAAAACGTCTCGGTGTAGTCCCATACTTCTGTACGAAACCTTTTGCGACGAGCCGAGCCTTGAGCCTTGCGCTTGATCTTGAACACCCACTTGGTACCGACTGCGCGCTGGTTGGTGGGCAGTTTGGTGTGGCGAGGCGGGTGAGCGCCTTTTGCCGCCCAGGTGTATAGCACGATGCCACGGGGCCGCCCGTCCGGAGAATTACTCCTCCTTACGGATTTTCCCAATGGGGTCAGACTCCGATAGCAGCACTAGGTGCTCCCAACGGAGGTGGCGTGTGACCTTGTGAATCCCTGTAGGTGTCGTTTATCTTCGATAGAACGAACTTCACTTGGTGAGTTGTCTTCACAATGATAAGGTCTTGAGTGTAGAGCGCTTACGTTACTTCAAACGTAGGTCTCCACGACTGAGGTTGAGATCACAAGCAGATCCTTCCAGCCAAACCTTCAAAATCAGAGAGTTAATATGCAAATATACAAATATACAGCCGCTACTTATTCTTTGGGGGGCCCTTGAGCGGGGGGCCCGTACACCGGTCTACTGGAGTTTCTTCCGGACCACCGGTCGAGTCCGAAAGCACCCTTCCCTCACGCGCACCAGCTCCCGCAAGGAGATAATTAGCTCCAGGCGGAAGACTTTCCAAACGTTCAACTCCAAAAAAGGAGAACAACCTCCGGTCAGACAATATACAATCCTATCACACAGTAGTCAATCAATCGGATCTAGGGGTGACTACACACAACCTCCCAGAAACGCAGTTAATATGAAATGGGACCTCCGAACGAAGGACCAACAACTGGAATATGAAATAGGACAGGTCACCTCGGAGCGCGCGTCGCCCGATCACCGCCTAACTTGGTCTTAGCCTTTGGGAGAGTTCCACGGCGGTATTCGCGGTCACGACGCGTCCAAACGCAGGTCTTGTAGCTTAGGGCCGCCGGCAGGGTTAATCCCCCCGGTCGAGGCTTGTTCCTCTCGCTTACTTGACAGCACACCTCGTCCCTGGGGACGGGGAAGCACTTGCGCCCTTCTTGGCAAATTGAACTCTCTGATTATCTTTTCTTAGGCTTCTGTATCCACTGTTCTCTCTGGAATCAGCTCTTTTATCTTGGTTTCACTATAGTCGGGGCGTGGCGTAATCACGTCGCATGTCGAGCAGGTCATGGATAGGGCAGGAATCTGGTCAGTGCATAACATATCATGGTCGGTCGTCTTGGTCGGTCGTTAACATCTTGGTCGGAGTATACTTGAAACTTGGAAGGCCTTTCTGGGTACAAATCAGGCTGGGACAGGGCGCGACCGGTCGCCCATCGAAGATCTTCGTCCGGAGCCTGGTGTCTGGAATCCTGCGTCCGGGGTCCGGAGACCAATGAGTCTGGAGTTTGACTTGACTTTACTATGGCGGGAGTCTGGACGATCTTGAGCAATCTTCTTCGGCTCTCTGTCTGGACTTGCTTGAGTCTTCTTTCTCGCTTGTGTCTTCGCTCTTCTCTTGTGCTCTTCCGTCGCATGTCTTACGGGCCTGTCGCTGGCCGGGTCACTGAGCAGAGACTTGGGCAAATTTTCTGGAGCCGCTTCGTGTCATTGGCGGCGCGGAAAACACCTCGCAGCCGCATAGACTTGAGTTCGGCGCGAATTGCCTTGCGTCACTGGACTTGGTCTGGTCCGTTCACAGCTTCTTGAAACGTCTTTGGCTCCGCGCTGTCACTTGCTTCCACAGCATTCGCACTTGCACGCCAGAACATGGGTGGGGTCGAGCCGTCTTCATCGTCCTCTTCCGATTTTTCTTCTTGCGCCGCCGTAGATTCACGTTGGTCTTGGTCACCCGACGGACCAGGCGCACTTGCTTCTTCGAGTCCAGCACTGCGACGAGGACGCCGAACATTGTCGCGATCTTGGTTGTCTGGACGCGATTTGCGCTTCCCCGCCTGCGTGAACACCCTTGTGCCGGAGTCGTCGGAGACTTGCATGTCGTCGAAAACGTCGGTAGATCGGTTGACTTCTTCACCATCAGCAGCCTTGGAGTCATCGAAGCTGGACTCATCGAATGTGACATCGCGAGAGTTGACCACCTGCCCCGCCTCGATGTCATCAACTCGATACGCCTTGGAACGCTCCTCGTAACCCATGAAAATTCCTTCACGAGTTTTCGAGTCCCACTTGAGTCGCTTCTCCTTCGGCGTCAACACGTAGGCCTTGCACCCGAAGATCCGCATGTGCTTGACGATGGGCTGGACTTGTAGACGATCTCGAATGGAGTTTTGTCGGGCGACTTGGGTGACGGCAGACGATTCTTGATGTAAATCGCCGTCATCGCTGCTTCCGCCCAGAACGTCTTGTCTAACCCAGCGTAGTGCAGCATGCTGCGGCCGATCGTCACGATGGTTCGGTTGGCGCGTTCAGCCGTCGCGTTGGTTTGGTGCGCATACCGAACCGTGGGCTGCACTTCGATGCCGTGATCTTCGTAGTACGCCAAGAGAGAATTGGTCGCGAACTGCTTGGCTCCGTCATGGCGCACGAACTTCACCCTGGCATCGAATTGTTTCTCCACCTTGGTGATGAATCGGCGCAAGCAGCCTTCACTCTCTGATCTGGCTCGCAGACACAACCCCTACATGCAGCCGTTGGCTTTGTCCGTGATCAGCAGCAAGTAGCGGCTGCCGCCCAGCGACTCTTCCTCCATGGGTCCGCAAATGTCGAAGTGGAGGAACTCGAACGGCTTGTACTTGCGCTTGTTCGGGTTGCTTGGGAAGGGCTTTTGCACCATTTCCCCTTGTTGGCACCCGCGACATTGGCTTGACTTCTTGGATGATGTCGGCATTTTCGCACCCGTCACCATGCCACTTGAGCCCATCTTCCGAAGAACGTCATTCGGCGCGTGACCCAAACGCGCATGAAGATCCATCGCGTTGACCGACGCCTTGGACACCGAATTTGCAGCGCAGCTTGGGACTCGGAGCAAGTAGAGACCGTCGATAAGGTCCGCGGAAGCCACGATTTTCTTCGACTTCTTCTGTGCGATGTGCATTTCAGCACCATCAAACACCACCTTGAACTGTCCGCTTCGGTTGATCTGCGGCACCGAAAGCAGGTTCTTGTTCATGCTTGGGACGTAAAATGCGTCTTGAATGCGGATGTCGCGCTCCTTGCCGTTGGGGAAAGTGACCCGCTGCACCACCGTCCCGACTCCCATGATCTTGGCCGTGTTGCCGATGGCGACCGTGAATTCACCATCGTCGCACACCTTGATGTCGACAAACTTGGCCCTGTCGTTGCAGATGTGGTGCGTGGCACCGCTGTCGATCGCCCATGCGCCTTGAAACTTGTTGGTCCTGGAGACTCCACACTCCATAGAGACCGCGACCGCGACGCAATCGTCATCGCTGTCGTCACGCCACTGGACGTTGTTCGCACCGCGACCAGACCGGCCACGTCGCGCACCTCGCTTCTCCTCCTTCTGCTTGGTCCAGCACTTTTCCATGACGTGCCCCGATTTTCCGCAGTACGTGCAGTGGCGACTTTCACGCTCGGCATTGAAGGCCCTCGCAGCGTCTTCAATCTTCACCTGAGTCGTCTTCTCGTCCTGCCGCTTGATGTGCTCATTCGTGAGCACCTTGATCACATCTTGAGTCCGCAGCTCTGCGTTGCTCATCTCCAAGTTGAGAACGAGGTCCTCGAAACTCTTGGGCAGACTCCTGAGCAAGCAGATCGCCACGTCTTCATCCTCCATCTTGACGCCGATGTTGCTGAGCTTAGCGCTGATGTTCAAGACTTCATTGCAATGATGAAGCACATTGCCGCCTTCTGCCATCTCCATGCTGAAGAGCTGACGCTTCAGGTAGATGCGTCCAGCCTTCTGCGACCCCCAGTAGAGCGAACGCGGTCGCGTCCAGGTCACCCACGCCTCTTCGCAGTCGTCACCCTCATGATGATAGTCAGCATCCATGTGGAGCAACATCAGGCCGAACGCGATTTTGCTCGTCTTGACGTAGTTGCCCTTGGCCCTCGTGTCCGTGAAGCTTGGTTTCGTTTCGCGGTTCACGACGCTCCACGCCGACTTGGTCAGGAACACACCACGCATGTAGCGGTTCCACGTGGCGTAGTTGTCGCCGTTGAACTTGTCGATGGAGATCTTGGTGTCTTGGGTAGAGCACACGATGCTTGGGCTCATAACCTGCAGAAGGTCGTAGTTGGGTCTTGCACTGGTTGACTTGGTCGTAGACACCGCCGAGACTTGGGGCGAGGCGAGAAAGGTCACTTGGGGGGTTGAAGTCAGAAGTGATTGGATTGTTGGAGGTTACATCCTAGGATAGTGCTAAAGACACGCGGCCATGCGTCCTATCAACTAGTGCGTCTAATCAACCATCACTCTACACTACTCGTCCAATCAACCTACTCGTCTAATCAACGTGTGGTCGTATTGGACCGGTTCGGGTACCTCGGAACTGGTACAGTGTACCAAGGTTCAGTACCCTGCAACAGAGTCTCTATTTGATTTATATTATACTTGTGTACTCAAGTATAATTAACTCAAGTTATTACCTACGCTTCCTCATACACGTAGCGCAACGTGTAAGCGAAAGTAGTGAGTCAAGTTAGACCCACCACACTAGCTATCAAAATGCAGTACCGAGTCAATGTGGTGACAATGAGAAAGTGCTTTCCGTTCCGTTCAAATAGATAGCCAGCCAAGGCGATTTGTGAAGAGGCGTTAGACATGCCAGCGTGGGAGCGTGACGGACTCGTAGCTGACGCTTCAGCTCTGCTGCCACGACGAGGGCGTCTACCTCCCGTCTAATGTTGCATAGTCTTTGAGTCTCCGCGTCGTGCCTCAGCAAAATAACGAAGGCAGCTTGCTCCATGTGAGTGCAAGGCAAAAAAAAATCTTCAAGTGAAAAATGTTTAGCTAAACGAGTTTGTGTCCCAAAGTGTCCGAACACAACTGCCCTCTATGTGTACAAAGTCAACTACGGCGTTCGTTCGAGGGGCCATTTGTACCCGGACAGACAAATAGCGAATAAGGCAGTTTTGTCGAACCATTTTCGGACTATCATGGGTAGCATACGACCTGTGCTATTTCCTATTTCCTGGCATAGCTGCTCCATATGACCCACCATATGACAGCCTGCTATGGGAAAGGCGCCCAATGGTTCACGAGGTTCATAACAATATTATGAACCTCGTGTACCACTCTCAAAATTAGGCAGAAATACTAATTTGACCTCAAATAGGCATTCTGGAAAAGGCTGATTAGGCAGACGACTCAACATCCAAATAAGGCATGCAGGTGGTATACTTTATTCAAGTGAATTGTCTTCGCTACGTGCATTCCTAGGACGCGTTCAGCTAGATCAAGCAAACTGAAGTACTGCTGCGACTGGAGTTGGCCTTCCATTGCATATTTGGTTAGAGCAGTTCTTTGCGGGTTCTTGACTTGCTTAAAAACGCTGAACTCACACAAAATCGTAGCGTCTACCGACACGACCTTCACGTCATCCGGCGCATACAGCAGGTACAACTACCACGCAGCTCATCCAAACTACCTGCTCGCTCGCATGGTGGAGCTGAATTGCGTGGCCTAGTCCACGAACAACACGACGCAGTAGAACGGTATCTACCTCTCGTAGCATGTGCGGACGAGGAGGAGGGCGTAGGTAGTAGAATACCATATAGATATTAGCTGTATAGCATGTCTGACTAATACATGGACACTCCAATTGTTACATGTAGCGCAGACAGGACGTGCTTCTACTCACGCTGACACCAGCAGTGCTTTATCGGCGGTACAGCGGGCCCAAACGATGCCGTACAACGTCTCAGCTGGTGCAATTTCACGGCCCAACGCTTGACAGAATTTTCATCATGCCTCGGTAATTTCTGTAACGGGCTTGAGGCCGCTACCGGCTTTCACAGGCGCGTAGGAAATAAGACTTTGATTGAGTGTTGGGACGGTCGCGACATCCGAGACCGTCCCAACCATTAAACCATTAGGGGCTATGATTGGCCACCGCGCACTCGCGGTGGCACCCGTGTGACAATAGTCTGTCACACCATCTATAGTGGACCTACTTTGGCTCACTACTTTAGCTTACACGTTGCGCTACGTGTATGAGGAAGCGTAGGAGTTTATTAATAATTTGATTTATATTATACTTGAGTCCACAAGTATAATATAAATCAAATAAAACACCAAGTAGCTAGTTTAAGGTAAAATGAGAACTGTATTGTTTGTAAATTGATCTTCCTCCTAAATCTGCTAAAACTGTTTATCATGTATGCAAGGGGTTGGCAGCGGCTGGCTGCCAGAACCCCGTTGACATGTACGTCTCTGATTGGTAGAAAGATACTGCTTTCTACCAATAGGATTATTGGTTATATGCAGACCACTGATTCTGGTGCCGAACGTGTAGCCATTGGTGTATCTTACACCAATGTGAGGAAGTATTTATCTTCTAACAGATATCTGTCTGTTAGAACCACTGGTGACTATTGTCACTTGTGACCGTTGTCATGCACAAGTGATTATTGTCACTTGTGTGTATAACCCCGTTACGCCATTCCCACGTTAAGCTTAGACGTGTCGGTCTCGACACGTCGATTAATATTGACTGCTTGTCAATTGTTTGTGTTGGGGAGATCCGTGCTCATCCGCAGTGAGCACGACCAAGCTGAAGACCACCACTGCAACAGAGTGTAAGCTCTCTGTTGCTGAGTACCATGCGCGGTAGCGCGAGTTGCGCCGCCACCACGGGGACAGACAACGCAGTGTCTGTGTACGATTCTTTGATGTCGACCGCGTCTGTGCGTCGACATGTCTGAGCGAATTTATGTTGCTTTCCGTGATCGGGTAAGCAAGCGCCAAAGCACTTCGAGTCCTTCTCGAAGTGAGGCAAGTATTAACAACTCCACGCTGTTGCAGTGGAGGCTGGTGTCCGTGCGCCGTGCGCACTGTCCGTCCAGGTGGCAGTGCGTATTAGCGACCGCGACCACAACAGGTATACTATATGTATACCTGAAAGCTTCAATGATCTCCGTGCTAATTATCTAGCACACGAGTCGTCAGGCGTTGTAGATTACTACAGCGCTCACACTACTTTCTTGCTGGTAGTGCGTGTTGGGCTTCGTACTCCTTCACCATGTCCGGAACGTCTTCCATCAGGACGTTCCGTGGTTTCCATGTGTCGTGCTGGGGAGGAAACCCTCTCCAGCGAATGCGAAAACAATCCGGACATCGGATTTTCCTCCTTCGTGACTCCCTGTGAATGGGGCAAGTAGACTTGATTAGCTCAGAGAGTTAGCCTCGCTGGTTCCCCCTCGAGCGGTATGAGACTTGGCTCATGGCACTGCCAAGCCGAGGCCTTGATGATGTTACTTGCCGCGTCGCAGATCATGTCGGGTTGTAGCCTGGTGTGCACTGAAACCAATTGGACCATGTTCCCGATGGCTCGATGACCAGGTCGCCTTTGCCGGATGCTAGAAGCGCACAGGCGCGTTTGATTCAGAGTGAGTGACAGGAGTAGTTCTTCGGGGACAGTTCCATGGGTTTGCAGCTGCCTTGTTGCCGGCTGTCTTCGCCTTCTTGACTGTCTCCTTTCTTGATGTCGATGTGAGGTAGGGACCCAGGACCACCTTCCCGGCTAGCCACTTGCGCGGACTTGGAGGCAACTCTGAGCTACTCTGACCGGACACAGTGTTGTGTCCAAGGATCTGTAGTACCTGACCATCACGCATTGATGATTCGGTCGCCATTGTTGGTCTCGAACAATGTGTCGACTGAATGTGCCTCTGAGGCTGATGGGTTCGCTTTTCTGTCGTGCTTGTCCTTCATGATCACGTTGTGCTCCATAACGCAATGCCATCGGTAGGTTCCGATCGATTTGTCGGTCGTCACCGGACCCTGAAGCTCTGGGTTTCTATCCCGAGGAAGAATCCTCGGACGATTGACCCGTACGAGCGGGTCCTGTGGCTCGCTGAGCTGGACGAGAGTTATTATCTTGCGCAGCCTCGGTATAGGATCTGACTGATTCCTGTCCACTTGGTTGTTCGTGTGTTTGTATCCATGAGTGGTGAGTTCAAATCCGGGTCGCGGTGATCGAGTCTGGCGTTCCGAACTGCCTGTGTACGAATGCTGTCGCTGCCATCTTTTGGTTGAAGGTCTGGCACTTATTGCCTGTCCTGGACTTGTTGTGCTCCTCTGAGGAGCACAACCCGGCGAACAAGCTGACCATCCTGGATTGCTATGCCCTGGGTAATTCGTCAATCCATGCAGGAAACCGAAGTCGTTGTAGAACGACTCTCAGAACTTGAACTTATATCTGTATCGTCCAAGATCCTTTTGGCAATGACAGCCCCTTGGGCTGTGTTGTCGTTTCCTCGATCCTTCGACAGCGATAGCTATCTGTTCATCGTAGTGGCAATGGTTAGTAGTAGTATGTATATCGCCAAGGTTCTGCTGAACGTGAAAGCCGAAAGGTGAATCCGGTGATGAGCCTAGCTCAGAGCGCACTAGCGTGGGTGTTCCTGCCCTTCAGGTGAAGGGCAGGTCAACCTGTCGATGATTCACGTGACCCAGTGGGACTCGCTGTGGATAGTAACGTGACGCCAGGCGTCCTTTGTAGACATGGTCCCCATTTCTTGGTTACCCTTGTGATCTCATCGGTCACTTCAACATCGTCCACCGCTGCATTAGTGGATGTGATCAGGAGGCGTTCTCTGATAACCATATTTGAGATCGCTACGCAATCTTGTCGTATCTGCACCAGCCTGACGTCAGCGATATGCGTTCTGCATTCGAACGGTTCCATGGGAATACCGGCGAACTCATTCGGAAGACTAGGTCTCTCCACCACTGGTTGCCCTTCTGAAGGTTTCATTGTCACGATCTTTCACCTGGCGATGTCGTCCGGTGCCCCGCGCATTTACTGGGTCTTCATCTGAGGAGCCGGGAAGACCTCGTTGGGAATGTCCCAGTCAATACCGACTGCGTGGAAGCATCGCGGCCAGGTCGTAACCTTCCTTTCGTGCCAGTCTGCTGATCCGAACACGAGTTTGACACAATCCCAGAAACGTTGCACTGCCTTCTGAAGGCGGTCGCCGATGTCGAACTTGATGAGGAAGATGTCGTCCACCCACTGGAATATCCAGAACGGTTCCGAGTAGCCGAGAACGTTTGATGCGCCAGTGCGTTGGTAGTGTCTGACATCTAGCCAAACACCGCGAAGAAACCCGGGGTGACGTCCACCCGAAATCGGCCATGCCCGATACTATGCCAATGTGGGAACGCGGCATTCTTCCCCCAAAGGCGGACGCGTGATCAGCATGAACGGGGACATGGTGGAATGCGTCGGCGATATCCGCGACCATGGCGTAGATAGCGTACCCAGGGTACCGGCGATGAAGATCGCGCACACGTTGAGCGATAGAATCAAATATATCCCAAGTAGCGTCAGGGGATGCTGCGGAATTGGTGTGATCATTAACCGAGCCGCCAGGCGGCGCCGACAAGTCATGGATGACACACCCGTCGAGGTGGAGAGGTGTGCCCTTCTTGGGCACCAGCGCAAACTAGCCTGAATGGAACCCTGGGTTCACGATCAAGCAGCGTCCCTTGCAGTGGTCAACGAGGAGATTGTCGATGGTCGGTGTCGCGCCGGCCTCGGCATCTGCATTGTCATCGGGAAGGGGTCGTACCCCACGCTGTGCGGCGGAGTTGGTCCATCGAGGAACGATACCGTCTGTGGCGATGACGCATAGGAGTCGGAGCTGCCGATACGTGGACAAGTGGACTTCGTACGACCATGGGCGGAGTGCTCTGGAGGTCTGACCTCTAAATGCTGGTAATTTCCAATTGAGGAACCACGATGAGGGCATCCAGGATGCCAGCATCAACAAGAGGGACATATAACGGCGTAGAACCTGCCACCAGAAACGCCGAATCGATAGGAAACGGGATATTAAACCGCCTGGCGGTAGATCGCAGTGTGTTGAAGACATCCGCTGGAACGCAGCGGGGCACTCCGGTCACGACACAGAAACGAGAGATGTCGAGAACGAACTCGGACTTCAGGCCCCGAGCGGTGGTGTAGATTTGGCTAGGCGCCTGTCGATCACGTCCTGGGTCGTGCACTGGACGATCTGGCCGTGCGGCGCAGATCGCCTTCGAATGAGGCGGCCGAGCGTTTGGAGCTCGAAGATTGCCAGCGACCAAGTCGCCCGCAAGTGAGAAAGTCTGTTGGTCACGGGCCGGCCGTAAGAGAGCTGATGATGGCGGGGCTTTGAGCCAGGCTGGGCTTGTGCTGGTCAGGCCAGGCATCGCCGCGGATATGGTCATCCACCCCAGGGGAGATGGTATCCATGATCCAGGTACACAGCGTGTTAGCCGTGGTTGTGAACTCCCGCCGTACGTCCCGCAAATAAGTGAGGGGCAACACCGCCCCCGAGGATCGGATAGCAGCAACGTACGGGCGGAGGTGCAAACCCGTGCAGTCAGACTGCATGAGGGCCTGGCCCACGATGAGCTCCGAATCACCGAACCCATGGACGATGGCGGTGTGACCGCACAGTCGCGGCCACCGGAGAAACGAGAGAAGGCCCTGGGCCGCCATGGCTTTGTTGGTCTGGACGTCGCCGAATGTATGAACCTCCCACTGGGGAAGCGCATGGAAGCCGACCAGACACACCAAGCGTAGGCGCGTCTGTCCGTCGAAAGCCGCAACGATATTACCGCCCGTGGCCACCATGCGTGGAGTGGACAGGGAGGCGTCGAACGCCGAAACCATCAAAGGTAGAGCGCCTGGCGCACGTGAGGCCGTATGTGCGTCAAGCGCACACAGATCCGTTGGGTCTGTGCCAGAACGAACGACGTCAGACGCCTGACGCTCTGTGTACTGCAAGGGTTGCGTCGTACGAAGGCGAAGCCGTGAGGCCTATGCCAATCTCTGGGCCATGGGATGGCCGGGTGGCATATGTCGGTGTCGTAGCAGGACGGTCGTCGAGTTCCCGGGGTACCGCTGGGTGTGCGTCGCACGCAGTCGAAGCAGTGAAGTATGTGCCATGCGCTGGGCTATCAGCTGGCTGGGCGTCTGACGCCGGAGTAGTCGCAGGACAGACGTCTTGCGCGCTGTGTGCGGCTGGGCGTTCTTCTGAGGTAGTCCAATCCGTGAGGTCTGTGCCAGGCACAGGGCCATTCGATGACCGGACGTCAGACGTCGATGTCGTAGCCGGACGGATGCCTGGCGCTGGTGACACAGCTGGGTGGGCGATTGACGCAAGTGGTGTCACAAGCGGTCCTGTTCATATTAAGGTAAGGAATGGTGGGAGCATCAAATGCCTCCTTTCAACGTCAGAAATGTTGGGGGTGGCCCGGTTTAAGGGTGCCGTGGCGCTGGGTTACCCATCGAAGCACGTCCGGCGGCAGCGAGCGCAGGGTGTGCACGTACGCGCACCGAGGAAACGAACAGTCCGAAGCTGCCTGAAAGCGTATACATATTTGAGTGCCGTGCACTAAGGGAATCTGATCCCGGTTAGCTGGAGGGAGGATCGTCCGACCTGGTCGGATCCTGGAGCCGCTGGCAGGACGCGATCGAGCCGCCTGGCGGTCTGGGTTACGCGCTGGGACGTGGTACTGGTCCCCGCGAGTAGAAGGCCCAGGGCCTGCGGGTAGAAGCCTGTCCTGAGCATGACATCGTTGTGTGCGCGGCCCGTGTAGCGCTGGTGCGCCGGTGAGTCGCTCTGAAACATGCGACGCCATGAACGGGGGCGGCGTGACGGAGTCTGACTCCGAGCACGGGAACCCCTCGGTCGCGATGAGCTGGTCCTGGACCAGGAACGAGAACGGTGTGGCGACTGGCCACAACGATCGGTCGCGGTGTGAGAGCGGTCTGGCAGGGCTGGAACAAGGCTCCGTCCGTGAGCATTTAGGAAGCCACGAGGTGAACGCGGGGGTCCGCAACGTCTCCTCGCTCCTGGGCATGTTATGCCGTCTGCAAGGTGGACCTGGTCCACTGAGCGATGGACAGGGACGCCGGTACGGAGTGGCGGCGCCTGACGCTGATCTTGAACGAGGGTGGTCCGTGTGGCCACCTGTCGAACCAATGCCTGCGTAGCTTCAGTAACAGTACGTTGTTGAGCCACCAAAGCCGTCAAGAGGGACGCTGTGATGCTGGACTGACCGGTAGTATGAGGCAGGAGTGCCACATCCGGAGGCTGGGCCGGTCCTGGACCGAGGACACCAGCAGCACCGCTGAGTGGAGTTGAACCGGGGACCCCTGGGGTGTCGATGGGGCAAGGTCTCGATAGGGTTGGATACAGATTTCTCCCCACGGGGCGTCACGTAAGCCACGGCGCGGTCTCCCAATTCGACGAGCAGCTTCGAACCGGCGCCTGGCGTCGAGAAAGCAGAAGTGAGGTGGGCGCGGATCACCCCCCTGATCGGAGACGCCCGTCAGTGAGGGCTCAGACCAGGTTTGCTCGAAGTCCGATGGCCGTCCCGCCACCTGGTGGCGGGGACGATAGCCGAGAATGAATTCCAAACACGAAATGTGTTTGACGCGCACACCGTCCAGTAGCAGGACCACGACCTGACGGGGTCTTCCCCAGCATGGGAACGTCAGACGTTCGGCGAACAAACTTGGTGTCTGAGTCCGATGAAGCCTCGTAGACAAACGTCGAATCGGACGAAGCGAAACACTGGTAATAGCGGGCGCTCCAGGAGCTCTGCGGATAAGTCGCAGTGGGGCTGTGTCAAACACCAATGCTGTGTCCAATATACCACGTCAACGTGTTCTTGGAGGGCAAACGGAAGGTCCTCGCGGCATTGGTCGTGTCGTAGAATTGTCAGCGTCGCCTGCCAGGCAGGGCGGCGCACTCCGTCGTCGGCGGCGACGAATGGACCGCGATCGGTCGGCTGCGGAAGCTTGGAGCGGCAGCCCAGGGTCGCGTAGACCGATCCCTCCCACACGCCGTCGAGTTCATTTGGCGCTTCGAGCAGCACAGCGCGATTGGCCAGGGTGGAGTCCATCGAGGTACGGCGAGGCGGGTTCGTGGCAGGGGTGACCGGCTTGGTCGCAATGGCGGCCAAAAAATTTCCTTCAGGCAGCCTGACGGCGTCTTCTGGTGGCTCTGAGCTGTGTTGTTGGGGAGCTCTGAGCTCTGGCGAGCCAAACGGCGAATGGACTGGCTTCTCCGTTCTGTCTCGGTTCGAAACCCCCCGCTTCAGCCACTCGCTTCTCTCGTACTTAAGCGATCACTGTTTTCCTATGATCAACAATTCGCTGGACGATCCAGCGAATTTCTCCGCGTGCGTCTCGCAGCGGTGGCGGAGGTGGTGGAAACACGCCCCGATGGTCAACACCATGTTGACCTTCGTCGTGTGTCGCTCCACGACCAGGTGACGGTCGCGGAGCACCTTCAGAGCGCGGAGGTTGCCGCTCTGTACCATCGTGCCCCGGCTGTGGCGGTTTCCCAGACCGCCTGGAACGTGCCGGTCGGGCTGTAGGCCCGACTGTATTAACTGCTCCAGCGCGACTACGCGCTGGAGAGGAAGGTTTCCCTTACTGAGTCTGTCTCTTCGGGTCAGACGAACCATGAGGCCCCTGCTGAAGGTATGGCTTTAACCGCCCGACATAGAATGTCGGGTGGAGCTGCATGCTAGATGTTATGTCTAGTGTGTATGCGTTACCGTGGCGTGCTATCACCGTGAATGGCCCGATGAAGCGCGGAACAAGATTACTTGCTCCGAAATCGGAAACTGCATGTTTAGGCAGGTTTTGAGTAGATAGCAAAACCAATGAACTCACTTTGAATTCATTTGTGTTGCCCCTGCCAACATTATCGGCATTCAGCTTCTGTTTATCGACAGAAGTTGCAATCGCGTCCTGAACACACCGAATTACGGCTAGTCTGCGATGGACGAAGTCGATCGCATCCGAGCTGAACTCGTTCAGCTCGCTCTCCGCAAGAGGCTCTGCCTCTGCGTGGTTCTTCGCGGTGTCTGCGCCCTGCGCAGACCTGTGGTCCTTGGTTCTTGTGTAGTCTGTGCCCTGCACAGACTCGTTCTCATTGTTCTGGGTGTCGGCGGCCTGCGCCAACCCTTGGTTTTTCCTGCCAACCTGGTCTGCGCGGGGCGCAGACCAGGTTGTCTTGTTCCTTGTTGTCGCGGCTGCCTCTGTGCAGGTGTCAGCGGCTTTCTGCGGCTGCTGTGTTGCAGTCGTAGATCCTCCCCCACTTAAAGTGGGAGCCACCACTCCGAGTCAACTCGGCAGACGGGGATGCCGCATGACATTCCCATAAAACGGTGTATGCCCGGTCGAGGCATGCACCGAGTTGTTGATGGCGAACTCCGCCATCGGTGAGCGCTCGCTCCAGTATTGGAACGGGTGAGCGTAGCTCTTCAAAATGTCAACGAGCACGCGATTCACTCGCTCGGTTTGGTCGTCAGTCTGCGGATGATCCGCAGTCGACATTATAAGTTGACTCCCAAGAAGTGTAAACACTTCTTGCCACAGGTGCGCTGTGAAGCGCGGGTCTCTGTCCGACACGATGTCGGTCGGCATGTCATGGTGTTTGAACACCATGTCAACCAACAGACGGGCCGTCTGTTTCGCAGTCACTTCTGCCGGTACCGCAGCAAGATGTGTCATCTTGCTGAAGCGGTCGACGAAGACCACAACACCGGTATTCCCTCCGCTGTCCGGGGGAAGACCAAAGATCAAGTCCAAAGACATGGACTTCCAACACTCCAACGGAGTCGGTAGTGATTGCAATGGAGCCTGTGCGAATGGCGCAGGCTTTACGCGTTGGCATACCTCGCAAGCACGGACGGATGTACTTGCGCACCCACTTATACTGGTAGTGCCAGTAGCAGTCACGCATGAGAAGGACGTATGTCTTCTCACGTCTGAGATGTCCCGCAGTCGAGGCATCGTGATATTCGTACATGATCCTGAGTCGCAGGTCATGGTCATTCGGCACGACAACGCGGTCCGCGTTGTCGTCGACTGCATTATAAAGAAGCAGTCCTCCGTGCACACGATATCCGTGTGCACGCGCACGAAGGTGCTTGGGCAGCTTCTGACGAGCCTTGTCAGAAGGCGCTGTGCCATAGGCCAGCAAGAGCTTCGTGTCCACGTCGGGCGCGTACGCGGCCTTCACATCGTCCAACAGGGACGATGTGGGTTTGCTCGATCGCATGGCGTCAATGGCATTGACGTCAACAGCTTCTGCATAGTCCGGCCGACGTGATAACGCGTCGGCCACCACGTTCAATCTTCCGGGTTTGTATTCGACCCGGAAGTTATACTCCGCAAAGAATGAGAGCCATCTCGCCATTCTCTGTGATATGTGTGGTGACTTCACTGCGGTGCGCAGTGATGTATGGTCGGTGTATACCTCGAATGGACTACTTCCAAGTAGATACACCCGGAACTTTGCGAGTGCGTATTTCATGGCAAGGAGTTCCTTGTCATGCACCGGATAGTTGCGTTCAGCTGGCTTCAGCTGACCCGATTGGTAGTAGACGCGACGACCACAGCCTTCGTTATCATGATGCATCAACGCGCATCCGATAGCGACATCGGATGCGTCACACACGACGTGAAATGGGCGATCTTGGTCAGCCACTGCCAAGATCGGCGCCTCAGTCGAGCCCCGCTTGACTGCATCGAATGCCTTTTGGCAATCGGCTGTCCAATTCCACACAGCTTTCTTCTTGAGGAGCTGTGACAGGGGGCGAATCTTGCCCGCGTAATCTTCCAAGTACTTGCACAAGTATGTGGCCAAGCCAAGGAAATGCCTCAGTTCCTTGACATTTGAAGGCGTTGGCCATTCCTTGATCACCCTGACCTTTTCCGGGGCAGGGCGAACACCATTCTTCCCTACGAGACACCCGAGGACGAATATCTCGCTCGCCCCGAAGATACACTTCTTCAGGTTCGCGTAGAGCTTATGCTTTCGCATAAGCTCAAGTAGCTTCCGGAGATGCACCCTGTGCATCTCTACGTCGGTCTTCCCGTCCACAGCCCGGCTGTGGATGAACACATCATCGAAGTAGCTCGGTGCGAAGTCACCCACTGAGCGCAACAAGTGCGTCACGCACCTGTTGAAGGACGCAGGGGCGTTCTTGAGTCCCTGCGGCATCACTAGCCACTCCCACAACATGCCGCTTGGCGTGCTCACCGCCGTGAGAGGGATGTCGCTCTCACGCATTAGGATCTGATAAAATCCATCTCGCAAGTCGGGAGCACTGTAAACGGTGCTCCCGGCCATCGAATCGATGATAACATCTATTCGTGGTATCGGCGTCTGCGCCGGTACCGTCGCATCGTTCAGCTTGTTGTAGGCATGAACGATGCGCCATCCACACTGTGGCTTGTTGACACAGAACGTCGGAGCACTGTGCGGGGACTTCGATTCCCGCACTCGTCCTGCTTTGCGAGGACTTTCAAAGAAGTCGTCGATTGCTTTTACTTGCTCTCGCGGCAGTGGCCACTGCCGCGTGACACAGTACTTCGTGCCCGGCACGAGATCAATCTCGTGCTGAATGCCCTTATCCTGCGGAAGCTCCGCAGGAATCTCTTCCGGGAGTACGTCTTTGTACTCCCTCAACAATTCGTAATAGGGACTCGACTTTAACGAGTCCCAACCTTGTTCCTCGAAGCGCTCCCGCTTCGTCTTCGCACTGAGAGTGTCTTCACTCTCAGTGGTACTTCCCATGAAGAGCTGCCTCAGCTCTTCGCTCTCGCTCTACGTTCTTGTCTGTTCGAAAGAACGCAGACCTGCTCGATGCGTCCATCGTGCAAGTCGCGTGTGAAGCGCTTCCAGCTCATGGCTGGAAGCGAAGTCAACTCCGACGCCGTCGTCGGAGGACTAGCGAGTTCCATCTCACGATACTGGAATCCAGTATCGGTACGCGTCAAGACGTTCAGCGTCTCAACACCCGGTGTCACCGCCTCTGTCTACCCGGCAGACAGTTCTTGTAGCGTCTCGGTCCCGGACCGAGACTTGCGCAGCGTTTTCCGCTTGCGCCGTCTTCTTGTTGTGCGGAGCCGGGCTCCGCACAGTTGTTCTTCTGGTCCAGGCCCGGCCGTGGACAGTTGTTCGCCGGCGGACCCTGTCCGCGGGCGCGCGGTATCAAGCCCGGCTTGACCGCATGTTCCTTCGTGCAGCCGGGCTGCACGGTAATGTGTCCCTTCGCCGGCAGACCCTGTCTGTGGGCGCGCGATATCAAGCCCGGCTTGATCGCATGGCGCTTCGTCGTGCAGCCCGGCTGCACGATAGCATGCAAATTGCGTCAGTGCGGTACGTTTGCAACCGTCCGCACTGTTTGCATCGTCAACTCCCGGAGTTGACACGCCTTCGTCACCTCGACGCCATTCATTGGCGGAGCCCCTCATGACCGAGGGTGCGTCGGCTCCCGGAGCCGACTTGTCGTTGTCGACCTGACCTCTTCGGGTCAGGGACTGTCCCTTACACGCTTGAACGTGGGTGTTGGTTCCCGGAACCAGCACATCTTTTACTACCGACGTCGGCAGCATTGCTGACGTGGGTTTCACTTGTGCGCCCTCGCGCACTTCTTGGGCACTCCGGGACAGCAGCATTAAGCGCTGTCTCGACTGGTGAGCCGCGCGTACCTGCTGGTGCGTGCGCTGCGGTAACAGGGCCATCGCTCTCTGTTCCGCTGTCGCGGCCGAAGCGCACGAGCGTGCGCTTCTTCCAGTCTATTACCGGATCATGCCGTGCAAACCACGGCATGCCCATTACCACGTCGAACTTATCGTCCAGATCCATGACGATAAAGTGTTCGACAAACACTCGTTGTTTGTATGAAAAGCGCACATTCACGACGCGCTTCTCGGTCGTCACGATGGCACCTGTTGCCAGTCGCACTTCCAGAAGACTTCGAGGTACATTTACCTCCTCGAAGTCAAGTCTCGGCAGGCTTCGTAGTCGAACAAAGTTGTTCGACGCGCCTGAATCTACCAAAGCTCGAAGAGAGTCGCTCGCTCTCTTCGAATAAATCTTCAAGATGACTAGGTTCGGCCTGTCATCTTGTTTCTTGCAGCGAGAGCTAGTCTCACTGGGGGCTGCAGTCCTCAGAGTCGCGTGCCCGATGTCGGCACGCGTGACTGCGTTACCAGTAGGGCGCCCCGCGCCTACTGGATGTTCGCGTTTTTGTTGGTCCGTGGCGATGCCTAGCATCGCCATGACGGCCACCTCCAGGGGGCACGGGAGCTGTGCACTCCCGTGCAAAGTGACCGATCCTTCCGCAACGGAAGCATCGTACGTTGTCTCCTTGCTGCTGGTAGCCAGCTGCCGTTTCGTTCGAGAGGTCCATTGGTTCCGGACCTCCCGTCCTCACTACCAGGCGCGGTTGCGGCCTCGGTACGTTTACATGGAGTTTAGCCTGCCGCAGGCTAAACTCTTCTTGCATGGCAAGAGTAATCGCAGCTTCAAGAGTACTCGGGTACTCTCGGAAGAGATAGGTCTTCACGGGCCCATCTCTAAGTCCCTTCATGAACGTAACGACCTTGGTCGTCTTACCAATTGGATTAGTCACGATATTTGATACCAAGTATCGTGCGCATTGCGCGTAAGCATGAACGTCATGCTTACCCTGCTGAAGGTCGAGGAACTCCGCCCTCGACCGGAACTCGTTTTGCGGGGGCTCAAACGCTTGTCTGAGCTCCTCTTTGAACACTTCGTACGTGCTGAAGCACGTAGGTTCGGAGAGTCGGCGTCCATACGCCCAACTCCTTGCGCGTCCGCCAAGGCAAGACATGGCGAACGCAACCTGTGACAACGGGTCGACGATGCGTAGAGCCGCAATGGCTGTGTCGAGCTCGACAAGCCATCGGAGGAGAGGCTCGCCCTCTCATCCCACGTAATTGCTTACTCTCAATTTCAATGATTGAGCACGCGGTGTCGTCCCTGACGACGCCGTCACTGAGGAAGCAGCGTCACGCTGCTCCTTCATGATGAATCACAGAGCAACACCATGTTGTTCTGTCGGCGATAGCGTACGCAGCATCGTAGCTATCGCCGCTTCTCCAATGACTGTTGACAGTCGTTGAAGGGCCTCCCACTCTGGATCCGACAGGTGGGGGCAGTCCGCGCGTGCAACATGCGTTGCAGGCGTGTTGGAGCTCTCCATGGGCACCTCCGTGCTCATGCGGTTCTCGGCTCCGCGTTCGTACACCCTGTACGAACGTCACGTAGTCGGTCATTGGACGGACTACAAAGTGCTACCATGTGTAGTGGGCCTACTTTGGCTCACTACTTTAGCTTACACGTTGCGCTACGTGTATGAGGAAGCGTAGGAGTTTATTAATAATTTGAATTAATTATACTTGAGTGCACAAGTATAATATAAATCAAATAAAACACCAAGTAGCTAGTTTAAGGTAAAACGAGAACTGTATTGTTTGTAAATTGATCTTCCTCCTAACTCTGCTCAAACTATTTATCATGTATGCAAGGGGTTGGCAGCGGCTGGCTGCCAGAACCCCGTTGACATGTACGTCTCTGATTGGTAGAAAGACGCTGCTTTCTACCAATAGGATTATTGGTTATATGCAGGCCACTGATTCTGGTGGCCGAAAGTGTATCCATTGGTGTAACTTACACCAATGTGAGGAAGTATTTATCTTCTAACAGATATCTGTCTGTTAGAACCACTGGTGACTATTGTCACTTGTGACCGTTGTCATGCCCAAATGACTATTGCCACTTGTGTGTGTAACCCCGTTACACCATCCCCCTCTCAAGGGTGGACACGCATGAATGTAAAAATCTAGGGCGAGTCTCGAGCGGCATGGTCGTGTCAGTTTCACATTTGGATCGGAGACGCGGGCAGCAAGAGCAGCACCATGAACGCGAGGGCCTCCCCGCCGGAGCGCAGCACATACGAGGACACCCTGGAGCTGTGGGCGCTGCATGACTGCGGCGCCGTTGTGAACCCTCGGGACGACGATATTGCGCTGCGCTTGACGCGCTAGGCGCAGCGGACTTGCCGCAGATTCAAGGGTTGCCTCGTACGCCGCCACGCAGTCCGGCACGTCCGCAAGGAGGACCGCGCGTGGCTTCCCAACTATTCGGCATCGGCCCCAGCCAACGCACAAGAAACAGGTGATGCGCAGGAACCGCGACCCCAATGATCAAGTTGAGGAGCAGCGCAGGTATCGTCGTGTCGGAGGATCGCCTCCACGATGTGCCGAGCGTTGCCCGCACTATCCACAAGCGGCGCCGGACCATCACGTTCAAACGGAGCATTGTCGCTGGCAGGACGCTGCGACCTCGCAGCGTCTCGATCGTTTGGCGCGTCGGCTGGACTAGCTGGAGCGCGAGAATCAGGAGCTGCGTCGCCGGGTGCGCCAGCAGGAGACGGCGCATTACCAGGGTGATCACCACGGGAGCGCCGGTGATTATCAGCGTAGTTGAGGATAGTCGCTAGGTGGTAGCGCCGCTGCCGACCTACGTAGAAGGTAGGGTGTGGTCGTAAAGCCGTAGATAGCTGCAACGTGTGTATGCATCACCGAATACCTTCAACACCGTGAATGGACCAATAAAGCGAGTCACGCAAGTGGGTTGAATACCGGTCGTGGAGAGTAACACGCGGTCGCCCACGGTAAATCTGTCCATATTCTTGCGGCCGCGACGATCTGCATTCTCCTATTGGCGATCTACCGCAGACGCGATCGCATCGCGGACGTAGCGAACCACTGAGTGGCGCCGCTGCAGGAACTCATTGTCAGCCGCTGCGTCTCGTGGCTGCGACTCCGGATTGGGGTCGAAGTGACTCCGTTCACTCGTGCAGAGTCAACGTCGTGAGTGTTCTCACGACCAGTGTTGTCGGAAACTGTTGTGCATTCGTCAGCTAGCCCATCGAGATCTATCGAGCGCTCCACACCGAGGAGCGCTGGAACATGCGGATGTCGTCCGTAGTCGATGTAGAACGGGGTGAGCCCCGTCGACGCGTGTTCGGCATTGTTGATGGCGAATTCGACCATGGGCAGGAAGGAGCTCCATGACTTGAATGACGTGGCGAAGCTCCTCAACACATGCTCGATGACCCGGTTCGCGCATTCGGTCTGACTGTCCGTCTCTGGATGCGACGCCGTGGACATCGCCAACCGTGTCCCCATCAACTTGAACAACTCCGTCCACAAGACGGTGGTAAAGCGGGGATCTCGATCTGACACAACCGAGACTGGAAGACCATGATGTCGGTAAACGATGACGAGGAAGATCGCCGCGGACTGTTGCGCGGTGACGGAGGCGGCGACCGGAGCAAGATACACCATTTTGCTGAGGCGATCAACAAAAACGACAACACCAGTGCTGCCTTGCGGATCCCGAGGCAGCCTAAAGACGAAGTTCATACTCACCGAAGACCACGGTTCCGCTGCCATGGGCAACGGTCGAAGCGGATCCTGCTTTGACGGGGACAGCTTGACACGCTGGCACGCTTTGCAGGAGCGTACCCACTTCCGTATCCACTTGTACATATGCGGCCAGTAGAAGTCTCGGGACAGTGACGCGAATGTCTTCTCACGTCCGAGGTGGCCGCCACTGGGCGTGTCATGAAACTCGTGGATTAGCCGAGCTCGAAGATCGTCGTCCCGCTGGACGACGATGTGTGGCGGGCCCGAGCGGCCGCCGCAGCAGGTCATCAGGGCTCCATCCAGTCCGTAGCGGTCGATGCGGGAGCGGCTGCGTGGGGATAAGCGGCACCGCGCCGCTGCTGATGAATCTCTAAGGTACTTGACCATTTCGGAGCACGCCGCGTCCGACTCGTACGCGGCCGTTATCAGGTCACGAAGCGGGCTGGTCGCTGCAACCTCGATTGCAGCGACTTCTACCGCGACGCACACAGCACACACTTCGTCATCCTCGTCGCCAACAGCGTGGCGACCCGACTGCACGTAGTCTGGCGGACATAAAAGCGCGTAGGCGTGGATGTTCGTTTTGCCCGGCTTGTAGCGTACGACGAAGTTGTACTCGGAGAACAACGAGAGCCAGCGCGCCATGCGCTGGGGCTCTTCGTCGCTGTCCGCAGCGACGCATGATCTGTGTAGATAGCGGAGGTCTGTTCGCCCAACAGATACACGCGGAACTTGATGAGTGCGTAGTGCATGGCTAGCAGCTCCTTGTCGCGTGCAAGGTAGTTTCGATCCGCCGGCTTCAGCTGACGCGACAGTTAACTCACCACACATGTTCGCGTCCCTCATAATCAAATTGCATTAGGGCGCAATCTATTGCGAAGTCGCTTGCGTCGCATACCACGTGGAACGGCTTCGAATGGTCGGGTAGCATCAGGACAGGCGCGGGGGACAAGCCCACCTTCACCGCGCCAAATGCAGCTTGGTGATCGGGATGCCACGACCACGTGGCGTCGGCCTTGAGCAGCTGGGACAGCGGACGGATGATCGATGCAAAGTTCTTCGAGTAGTAGTGGAGGTACGTCGCGAGACCCAGCCACTGTCGGAGCTGCTTGTAGTCCTGAGGTGCAGGCCACACACAGATGGCCTCGATCTTCTCGGGGTCAGCACGGACACCATCCTTGCTGACGTAGCTCCCGAGTACAGGAACCTCGGGGCGCAGACGATACACTTCTTCAAGTTGGCGGCTTGTTTTCCCGCATCACCTCGAACACCTTCCGCAAGTGTTGGAGATGTACCTCGACGTCCGTCATGCCGCCCTCGGCACGGCTGTGAATGAAGATGGCATCGAAGTAACTTGTCTAGATACGGCCGAATCGAGTTGGACACCAAGCGGTTGAATGTGGCGGGGACATTATTGAGCCCCTGTGGCATCACATTCCCACCACATCCCACTAGGCGTGCTGACCGCAGTCAGCGGCACGTCAGCTTCGCGCATCAAGATCTGATAGAAACCATCCATCAGGTCAATGGTACTGTACTTGGTGCTGCCAGACATGGTGTCCAGCACCACGTCTGGTTCAAGGGCCTTCAACGATTGAGCTGCGTAGCGTGCTTGACGTGCACTCTTCGGCTCAGCCCCTTTCGGGCGCATCCTCACATCGGAAGCTGGGTCCGACGCGCTGTCGTCGACGGCCACGATGGACTCAATGTCTTCGGCGATGACCATGCACTTGCTTGATCTTGATCTCGCCCTTCTTCAAGTCACGAAGGAAGTGTTTCTACGAGAGCCCAGGCCGCCGAGTGATCTCGGTGGCGTCGCACGGAGGACTTGTGGCCTCGACGTCGCGTATTCGCAGAGGCGTCTCCGCGTCATCCCCCACCAGGACTAAGATCACCTCAGACTCAGTCTCGATCGTGTCTGCCGATGGCACACGAGGGCGGCGTGGTTTGCGACGGCCGCGACGGCGAACCGGATGCGGACTGTCATCTGAGGCTGCAGATGTGAGCCCATGCTCAATCATGGCCGCTGAACTGGGGCGCCGAGACACGACATCGGCGCCTGGACGTGCGTCGCCGGACACGACCGCGTCAACTTCATCAGGGAGCTCCCGCTCGACCACTCGCGGGAACTCATGCTCGACCGCGCGTGGGAGGCCACGCCCAACCACATCCTCTTGCTCTTCACCACTGGAGAGCCACTGCTAATCCGGACGTGGGAACCCATGCTCGACCTTGAGACTCCTGCTCAAGACCGGCGCAGGTTGCGTGTTCGCACACCGCACACGAAGGGCCATCGCCCACTTCAGGTGCAGCATGGGCCATGGAGTCGGAGTCCATGACGGCGACGTGCGGCCACTGGTTAGGCGTTCCGCACAGGAATGCCAACACTGCATTCACATCGATGTCTCGGGGTCGGACAGTGCCAGTCAGCCAGTTAATCTCAGGCTGGTGGTGGGCAAGCCACGGGATACCGAAGACGCAGTCGAAGGAGTCGCTCAACTCGATCACCAAGAACTCATCGGAACTACGGAACCCATCACACTCGTACGCGAAGGACACGGAGCGTCGAGGCGTCCGCCGCGGCTCTCCATCGGCGTAGTTCACGATCATGTCTACAAGCCCTTCACGAATGTTCATGTCTGCTGGTAACACCGACAGGCTCTCGGCGCGAACGAAGTTGTTCGTCGCCCCCGAGTCCAGCAGTGAGCGAAGCGGATGCTTCGCGTTGTCAACGTGGAGACTGAGCACGATCGGTGTCGAGTCACTGCCGGATGTGGTGGCAATAGTTGTGCACGAAGCACGGGAGGGCTAGGAGGAGGTTCTGCCACCAGAGAACCATCGCTCCTTCCACGACCAGTAGGGCGCCCCGCACCTACTGGTCGTCGCCGTTTTTTTGCGCGGCGATGTCGCTCGCGATTGTGACGTTCCCCGGCATGGGCGACGGCGCGCGGCACGCGGCCGCACGGTGTCCCGGTTTACCACAGCGGAAGCACAGCATCGGACGCGGACTGCGCGTCAATGGCGATGGTGTTGCCCGAGACGATGACGTCGACCCCGGCGTTCACCGTAATGCTGAATCGCATCGACCTCCATCGGCTCCGGCTCAGGCACCGGGGCCCGAGAGATGTCGAATGCCTGCGACGCCGTTACACTGAAGTCTTCGCGTAGCGCAACTGCGAAGGCCTCTTCCAGTGTCAATGGAGTCTTCCGAGTCAGGTAGAAACGCTGGTAGTCAGCGTTCATGCCGGATATGAAGACATGGGCTTGTGTAGCCATGTCCACTGGATGCGACGTGATGCACGATACGAGGCGCTACGCGCGCTGGATGTACTCGAGCATGGACATGCGTCCTTGCTTCAACGACAGGAAGGCAGATCGCTGGACGCTCTCAACTTGGGGCGGCTCGAATGCGCGTCGCAGGTCTGCCTTCATGGATGCCATAGTCCGGAAGCAGGAGGCGTCGGCGACGAGTTTGCCGAGCTCCCATTCTTTTGCCTTTGCTACCAGCTTGGACAGGAGAAAGCGAGTGCGCGCGAGCTCGGTAGACAGCTGCCGAGTTTCAATCGCGATGTCCACCTCGCAGAACCAGTGGTTCAGTGGATGGCGGCTCTCGCCTTCACCGCCGTACGTGGAGACATCGAACTTGACGATGTCGGTCTTGTTCTTGGTCAACGTGGGAGTCGTTGCACGCTGACGGAGGTCAGCGAACTCACGTGCCATGAACTACTGGACAGCCAGGCGTTGTTGGTGTTCCGTGCAGGCGGTCAGTAGTTTCTTGGCGACGCCGTCACCTGACACTGCTGCGAGTCTGTGCAGTGCCTCCCACTCGAACAGCGACAAATGAGGAAAGCTGGCGTGTTTAAGCGACATGCCGGCCGCCCCTCCGAGGGTGGACGCGTCGTTCATCGACGTGTCGTTCATCTTGGCCGTTGGACGAATCACAAAGTGCTACCAGGTGTAACGGGCTTGAGGCCGCTACCGGCTTGCACAGGCACGTAGAAAATAAAACTCTGATTGAGTGTTGGGACGGACTCTAATGGCGCGACTATCCCAACCATTAAACCTATAGGGGCTGTGATTAGCCACCGCGCACTCGCGGTGGCACCCGTGTGACAGTAGCCTGTCACAATTTCTCCATCAACAAGACTTGAACGCAAAGGCTGAACGCCAAGCTGCCTCGTATTAGAGGATCCTTTTTGTCGTTGCTCCCGAGGGGTGGTTTTAGTTTGCCTATGGGCAGTGTTAAGAAGAAGAAGATGAATGAAGTTGATTAACTGTGATGTAGACGTGTTGTAGTGCTGGCTAAGTGAAAACTAAATCAAACCTAAGGCTGAGGTATCCATACACGCATAATTGCGAGTTGAACGTCGTCATGAACTGGTTCAGGGAATCCCAGGTGCCGCAAAATTGTCCTGATCTCGTCACTATCAAGATTCAATTCGGTTGATCGACGACAGAGGTGCTGGAAATGTTGCTGAAACGAGCAGCTCAAGTATGGAATGTTTGCGCTGATCACACGCACACCGTGGAAATAGATAGCGTTCCGGAGACACCATAGCGCGTGGAGCACAATGGCTGTGTGGATGCGCCATAAAATGATATGAACTTCACGAAGATGGCGCCATTCGTCATGGACATCGCGGTCGGACGGGAAGATCAACAACCTCCACCCCAGGGAGTATCAAAAAGCTGGAACCCATTGCTCCCATCTTCCGCCATAACCCCTGGACGGGGTCACACTCGAAGAAGCAATGCGTAGCAGTCTCGATAGCCCGGAAGCGCAGTGTTAACATAGCGATTTGCACCGGTGACTTTAGCAGGTGATGCTGTCTGTTGGTCTCCACCAGCACCTTACTTAGACCCTCGCCTTGATCTTTTGACTTCCCCATTCGTGCTAGGAGGTGTTGAGCGCCGAAAGGTGGAATGATTAGGCAGCGCGACGCGAATAGACAGCGAGCTGGGCCAATTCGGAATTAGGCATTATGTACTTTCTCTTCACACACTACCTAATTTTGAGGGGCCTACATAACATGAATCTAGCATATTACCGTAAAAGTCGGATTGAGTGAGACACTGGTAAAAAGTTCATCTTCTACTGTAAACTGCAAATCCCAAAATATGTTTACGCCGTATGAAGTATTATTGGGGTGGCACGGCTTTCAACCCTCACACTTGGCGAGTTGACACCCCTCCCGAGCTGCCTTCAGAGTTCCAACTGAGTGGCATGCCTAGGCGGCCTAAAAGCACGAAGAGGACGAAGCTAAATACCCCCCCCCCAGTACAGGCAGGCTTAACGGTCGTGGCTACAGCAGCTGCCGCCTGTGTACACCGCTCTACTTTATTAGAATACCACGAGTCCAACCCCTTTCCTACCACGCCTGACGAGAAACAAGCGCTTTTATCGTGCTTTGTTGGTGAAGCGTAGGATCAGATTTCGGCTAAAACCATTACAAGAGGGTATTATCAGGGCAGGCATGATCCCTTTCGGTCCTCGCGATAGCGAAGGTAGATTCCGTGTAGCGATTGTGTCGGGTGAGGACGCTCCAGTCGTGCATGCAGCTGATGTGACGTTGGAAGGGGTGTCATCCCTAATAATGTGTGCGGATTTGCACTTTTTATTACTAACCTGTGTTGTTTTTACGAGCGTCGCACTCAATCCGAATTTTACGTTATGCAACCTTTCGTGCTACCTCGTGATACGCCATATGCTGTTTTGCACCTGGCTCTGTCAGCAACGATTATGCTCGCAGGTAGTATCACGGATGATACCAAAATCTAGAGACGTGAACGTTCGCGAACATCCCTCTGAACCCCCTCAACGTTCGAGGAGGTGTTTGGATTGCTGAACGTCCCGTGAACGCCCTCTGTACCCCCCATAGAATTATACTTGAATTTACTATTGCTAAATAGAAGTGGTTCACACAGACTTTGCAGGGAGTGATGGCGGGCACAGGGCCGTTCTTAACAGAGGTAGATCGGTATGTTGGTTTTGGTGCTTGAGTGGAAGAGGGCAAATGCCGAAATGAGATTTATCGTTAAGCCTAAATCTACGTTGCTGTCCTCCTCTTCCTGTTGTTCCCCTTGTGCTCCTTGATGCCTCTCATCATGTTGTTTACCCTACCGAGGACTCAGTGCCAGTCTTCGGTCTATCCAACCACATCATTGCTAGGCACGTGCCGTGCCCACCGTCAACTCGTTCCCCGCGGAGTCATCTCCGGACGAGTCTTCGCTGGGTCCGTCCCGTCTACACTGGCGGTACACAATACCATCAGTCCTGTCTACACTCGCGGCGCACAATACCAACACTCCCACTCGCCGCTAGTGTTGAGTAGCCTTGGCGATGACTCGACTCGCCTCGAGCAGGTACTGCAGGCGCTTGGTTCCCACAGCCTTCGTTAACGTGTCGGCGAGCTGATCCTTCGTCGGCACGTAGTCGACCGCGATGACTCCTCGCGCCACGTTCTCACGGACGAAGTGGTGCTTGATGTCCACGTGCTTGGTTCGAGCGTTGTAGCCTGCGTTACTTGCCAACGCGATGGCTCCTTGGTTATCCTCCCACACTCGCGTAGCTCCCACTTGCTCGTGGCCCAGGTCCTTCAGCATGGCTCGGGCCCACAGCACCTCCGGGGTGCACAGTCCGAGTGCCATGTACTCGGCCTCCGTCGAGCTTAGCGCCACCGTGCGCTGGTACTTCGACTTGAAGACCACCGGCGCCCCGCTGATCATCACCATCGTTCCGGACACCGAGCGGCGGTCGTCCAGATTGCTGCCCCAGTCCGCGTCCGTGTACGCCTCGACCATGATCTTCTCCTCGTTGCCGTTGTAGACGATGCCGACGTCTCGGGTGCTCTTTAGGTACCGGAGCACTCGGACCGCAGCCTTCCAATGCTGTTGCCCAGGATTCTCCAAGAATCTTGACAACTGTGTGACTATGTATGCCACATCCGGGCGAGTGCACGTTGTAATGTACAACAGACATCCAATGAGTGCTCGGTATGGCTTTACCCGCATTGTCTCACGTTCGGCGTGAGTCGTCGGTGACTGAGTCTTCGTCAGCTTCAGGCCCGACTCGCACGGGTTCACCACCACCTTGGCGTCCTGCTGGTTGAACCTCTTCACCACGTCGTCAATGTAACGCGTCTGCTTTATCATGAGCGTCTTGGTCATGTAGTCGTGGCTGATCTCCATACCAAGGATGAACTTGGCCTCGCCCAACTCCTTCATCTTGAACGAGTTCTTGAGCGCCACCTTGACCTCCTGGATCTCAGCAGTCGTCTTGGCCGCAATGATCATGTCGTCCACGTACAGGCAGATGTACACGTACTTGTCATCCTTGCCCTTGACGTAGACGCACTGGTCGGCACCGCAACTCCGAAATCCGATGTTCACGAAGACTCGGTGGATAGTCTTGTGCCAAGCATACGCTGCTTGCTTCAGACCGTAGATCGCCTTCTCGAGTCTGCACATCATGTTCCTTGCGTTCGCGACGCCATAGGGCACCTCCATGTACACTCGCTCCGTGAGTCCGCTGTTGAGGAACGCAGTGTCCGCATCCAACTGCTCGGCCACGTACGCCTTCGCCACCACCACCGACAACACAACTCGGATTGAGTTCATGTTGGCTACTGGCGAGTATGTCTCGAAGAAGTCTACGCCAAACTTCTGCTTGAACCCCTTCGCTACCAGGCGAGCCTTGTACCTGATTACTTGGCCGTGCTCGTTGCGCTTCTTCGCGAACACCCATCGACATCCGATCGGCCGAGCATTCGCAGTCCTCTGCACCATCGTCCAGGACCCATTGTCGGCGTGTGCTTTTAGCTCCGCGTTCATCGCCTTGATCCACTCCGAAGACTCGTTGCTACGCATCGCCTGTTGATACGTGCTTTGCGCGTCGTCCGCCTCACCGACATCTGCAGCGTACGCCAACACAGCTTCTGCAAGTAGGTTATCCTCGTCATACCTCGGTCGCTTAGGCGATGGAGGCCAGAAGTGATCGTCGTTGTCCGAGTCTTCGCTGCTGTGCATCCTCGAGTCTTCGGCGCCTGCTAATCCATCTCCAAGAATCGCAGATTCACGTACGCGCCGGATTCGTTCCGGTTCTGGGTGGAACACCGTTTCCTCAGTCATCGCTGGATTTCCCACCCTTTGGAAGTTCGTCAGATCCTGTACCGATGACTCGTTCAACTCCGCCTCTCGCATCTCCGAGTCTTCGGCGGTGTCTCCCACTGACTCCAATGGGTTATCAGTCGTAGGTTGCTGCGCAGGCTCCGGTAATGCAGCATCCTCTCCATCCTTCGTCACTTGGATGGTCACCGAGTCTTCGGTGGACGCCGTGTCGTAGATGCCATTTACTTCTCGTTCGTCGAGTTTCACCGATCTGGTCACCTTCACCTTGTTTGACTCCAAGTCGTACACTCGGTAACCCTTCGAGTCTTCGGCGTACCCCAGGAACATGCACTTGAAGCTCTTTGCTTCCAACTTCGTGCGTTTGGCCTTGTCAATGTGTGCATACCCGATCGATCCAAACACACGTAAGTGGTCCAACCGAGGTTTCGCCTTGAACGACAACTCGTACGGAGTCTTCGTTGGGTTCATACTGTTGGTCGACCGGTTGGTTAAGTACACTGCCGTGCTGACTGCCTCTGCCCACCACAACGTGGTCACACCCTTGTAATGCAGCATGCTCCGAGCCTTCTCCATGATCGTACGATTCATCCGTTCTGCCACTCCATTCTGCTGAGGGCTATACGGGACGGTCTTCTGGTGCATGATCCCGTTCTGCCGGCAGATCTCGTCCATCGACTTGTTGACGAACTCGCTGCCATTGTCCAAGCGCAGGCACTTGATGCGCTCTCCCCACTGATTCTGGTACAGCTTCATGAACAGCTTGAACTTGATCGCGACCTCGCTCTTCTTAGTCACGAAGTACACCACGACGTGCCGCGAGTAGTCGTCCACGAAGGTGAGCACGTACCTGGCCGCGCCCTTAGACTTCGTCTTCATGGGGCCCATCACGTCCGTATAAACGAGTTCTAGCGGACGTGTCGTTTTCGTTAACTATCCCGACGGGAAGTGCGCGACCGTCTGCTTGCCCTTCATGCATCCGCCGCATAGGGTCTTAACCGTTTTCTGAGTCATCGGCAGCCCAATCGTGGCTTGCCGAGTCTTCGCCAATGAGTAGTCGTTGAGATGTCCCATGTGAGCGTGCCAAAGATCCCATCCGCTTTCGACCCCCGAGTACTCCGTGTAGTACGCCGTGTCCTGCTGGCATTCCAGCACGTACGCCTTGCCGATCTTCTTCCCTGAAGCGATCGCCGTCGACTTGTCCCAAATGACACACGACTTGCGCTGGAACTCCACGATCATGCCGCGCTCAGCCAACTTTCCAACCGAGAGCAGTCGTCGGTCGAGGCCGGGTATGTGGAGTACCTCTACCATTCGGATCCGCTTGCCGTCGATGCCCGTCAAGCCTACTGACCCCGTCCCAGCCACGCGAATCTTCTTTCCATCCGCGATAGTCACAAACATGTCCGCCGACATGTCCGCGTACTCGAACAAGTCGTCGCGGTGTGGCGTCATGTGCGCCGTCGCACCGCTATCGATCAGCCACCCTGCTGACCGATCCTCACCAACAGCGAAGACTGAGTCTTCGCTGGTGACACCATTACCTTGCTCCGGGCAGTCCCGCTTCATGTGACCGAATTTGTCGCAGTTGAAGCACTTGCCCTTGAACCTGCCGAGCTTTCGTCCGCCATTGCTCTTCCGGTCGAACCCCTTGCCGACCTTGTTGAACCTTTGGTTCTTACCCTTACCTCCGAACGAGGTAGCCTTCAGTGCACGCTCCGAAGACTCCTTTTTCTCTTGTCGCTCGTACTCCTTGAGCAACTTCTCTTTGACCTCGATGAGCGTCACGTCCTTGGAGTTCTCGACGATCGATGAGATCAACTCGTACTCAGTGGGCAAACTGCTCAGCCAAATAACGAGTTGTCGGCCATCATCCAGCGGCTCGCCAAGCGTTTGCAGGCCCACGATGAGCTCGTCGACCTTGTCCAGATGCTTCGCCATCGTCGAGCCTTCCTCCATCTTGAACTCATGGAGACGACGAGTCATCGCCACGCGGTTATACATCGTTGTCCGGTTGTAGAACTCTCCCAGAGTATTCCACGCTTGAATGGCCGAGGTGGCCGACCGAATCTTCGTGTGGTGCTCCACCGCCACCCCTTGGGCGATGAGTCCGAGCACCTTCATGTCGTTCAGCAACCAGGCCTCGGTGACCTCATTCGGGTCCTTCACCACTTGCACGTGCGCCAGCAGCCCCTTCCTCGCCAGCGTCATCCGCATAGCGAACTCCCAGTGGAAGTAGTTGTCGCTTCCCAGGATGACTTCGGCCTTCTTGCTGGACGTCGTCATCTCCGTCGTCGTGGGCTTGAGCTTGTGCGGCTGTTAACCTATTGGTTTTGGTGCTTGAGTGGAAGAGGGCAAATGCCGAAATGAGATTTATCGTTAAGCCTAAATCTACGTTGCTGTCCTCCTCTTCCTGTTGTTCCCCTTGTGCTCCTTGATGCCTCTCATCATGTTGTTTACCCTACCGAGGACTCAGTGCCAGTCTTCGGTCTATCCAACCACATCATTGCTAGGCACGTGCCGTGCCCACCGTCAACTCGTTCCCCGCGGAGTCATCTCCGGACGAGTCTTCGCTGGGTCCGTCCCGTCTACACTGGCGGTACACAATACCATCAGTCCTGTCTACACTCGTGGCGCACAATACCAACACGGTATCACCGTGATACCAAGGTCCAATTGTGCACGAAACAGGCGAGTATCACGGTGCAACCGATCTACGGTTCTGGTGAGAATGAAATTCAACGGTTCACGTGATTTTTCAATTGTTATTTTCCGGTTACTTCCCGCCTCTCATGCGAGGCCCTCCCCCCTCTCATTTCTCCCCCTCTTTGGGCTCGCGCTCGCTCAAGCATGGGCCTGGATAGCGGTGCTGAGTTAGATGAGCAGACGCTCTTTGGTGGTGGTAGTGACCTCGTCGAAGAGCGCTTTGACAACAGCGCTTCGGAAGGCTAACTCTTTGCCTGGAGTGACGCGCTTCGGAAGAAGAGTTCATGCTAGATAGCGCGCGTAAAATGATGGTGGTACTGAGATTTGCATCGAGAAAAATCAACGACAGAATTCCGGCTTTGCCTCCGTGATACCATGAACCCGGCAAAGGTTCATATGAGACCGCACAGAACGAAATGTTACTTTTCCCAAAACACGATTTCTGCGATTGATGGCTCAATCGAAAGATCTTTATTCGCTCTATCCAAGTATGTAGCTCTTGCTATTTAAACCTCAAGTGTTCGATGAGGTAGCAGCTATGGAAAATTTGGAAGTTGACATTTTTCTTAAGTTCGGTTTTTCGTTTATTGGCTGCCTAGGGGTAAGATTTCTCGAGGAAGCCAAATATGGTGTTTTTGCTAGCCAATGGCGAGCGGAACATGCTCAAAATGCTTGATTTTGTAAAGTACGCAGACTTCTATGGGTTCGTGTATCATAGAAGGTCCAAATGGAGCTATCAATTCATAACATATTTTAGTACAGTAGCATTGTGTGCTTCTTTGTGGTCGCACACTTAATAACCATGCCGCTCTCGAGTTTCTGGCGCACTGGAACCATCTTTCCTACGTCTCTCCTACGTCTTAAGCAACACCGTTTAGCCACGACACGATCCACGGAAGGTTGAGCGCAGCGGCATTTAGGTTGAGGTTTCCTCTGTGCGGCTTCACACACAGCATACAGTCATCAATCGTTCTTTGCAGCGGGCACTCGTGGGAGCGGACACGTTGCTCTCCCACCTTCAGAACCCCCTTCCTCTCCCTCTGACATCAACGGCGATGTCGTCTCTCTCTCCCCCCCCCCAGTCGCTATCACTAGTCCTTGCGACACCACAGCGCTCAGCCTGTCGGAATCGGACTCCATGCCCCGTGCGAACTTAACATCAATCCCTTACGTGCGTCAAACACAAAACCCGCGTTGTCTCGTCAATTCGGATAGGTCCGATTTTCAATCGCCCATCATTGATCGGTTTTTTTGAAAAACCTCAAAATGGTGTAGTTAAGTATCATTTCGTTCTGCGCGGTATCATATTATGGTACCTTTCGTGATACCTCGTGACTCATGCCTGGCTATGCTCTTCTGCGCCTGGTTCAGTCAGGGACGATTATGCTCGCAGGTATCACGTATGATACCAAAATCTACCAAACTACATCTGTGTACCTCTGTTAAGAGCGGCCCACAGACGGCAAGCTGCAAGCTCCGCAGCAAGCCTACCCGGCACCAGGGGGCGGACGAACAGGTTCGAGTATGTCTTCGTTCAGTAGATCATCGTCACATTGATGCAAAATTTGAATTTGCGCTATTCGGTAGTTAGCAGGAAGCGCATCAGCTTCCATTCATTACATGTAGATATCTCATAGTTCGCACCTCGAATTGACCAATCGGCGGCGTTATTAATAAATCCTTAAGTTTTACCTTTAACTGAAGATCATAAATCATGTTGCTTCACTTAGGTGACACCCCTACTAGGTCGCCCGGTCCCCCGTCAATTCTCGCGGTTAATCCAACACTGACTTCTCCAAACAAACTGCGGCGAACAAAGCTTCGTAAAGCCATTCGTTTTCCCTTGTTCCATATGGTTACTGAATAGCCCGTTTTTCATTAACCAGATGCAACCTAAATTAGGTTAAATTAGGTATTAATTTCGATACAATTATTCGATTGCGATTGCGAATTTTGAGTTCTGTTAATTGTACAGGTAGAATACGGCATGTTGCCACGAGTGACGCAACCACACCTCCCCGATGTACGGACCACTTCTTTCGCATCCCCTGCCATATCTGCTGATTCAAATCGTACAACCTCAATCAAATACAGTTTCATCCCATCTCATCAATAATCCCTGTACCAATCGACATGGAGGAGTCCAGCACAGACACAAAATGGCACATTAATTTCTTAATGAATCCGGCAGTCCCATCCCGAGGTGTATCTTCGTGAACCATACTAAGTGCATATCAAATTGTGCATTGCCGTCGTCTTGCTTGGGTGCTGCTCCCATCGTCACTTGCAAATTGACGCGCTACCACTCAAGTTCAATCGTTTTTCGCACGACATGCATTTTTACAAGATTCTACTGATAGTTGCGACGGCGTTCGTTGTCGGTGCTATCAGAGCTGAACAAGCCCCAGCTGCTCGGACGACCTCAATGACCTCTTTGACGGCGAGCCCGCCTGATATTCCGCCGATCAGGAGGGATGGACGACTACTGCGGGCAGCAGGCTCTGCATCTCCTAACACGGAAGCGAGAGGCTTATTTTCGTCCATCAAAATGTGGGCGCAAGTCAAAGTATGGTCTGCGACCGGGCAGTCCGAAGACTATGTCAAAGCTGCATTGGGGCTGAAGGGGCTCAAAGAATCGGCATTGAAGACGCATCCCAACTACAAGTACCTAGAGAAGTTTCGGTACAAGGCTGAAGGGCGCATGCTGGACGTCTGGTTTGAAGATGGATACTCTACTCAAAGCATCTGGGAATACTACAAATTGGAAAACATCCCGGAAGCCCAACTCGCAACTAATGCCGGCTTCAAGATCTATTATCGCTATGCGAAGATGTACGACAGCGCGATATTCAACCACAAGAACAGCATTTTCGAGCCCCCGATCTACTACGGCGGCACACCGAGGGAGTTGAACGTGAAGGTGCGTATATGGGCAGAGAAACATAGACCGAGATGGTATGTCGAGGAGATGCTTGAGATAGATAGCGCCACGCGAAAGAATAATCCATACTTCCAGAAATTCCTGGAGTTGCGAGGTAAGATGCAGTAACGTAGCACGAGGAGAACCAAAGTAGATAAAGCAATGATGCGCTTAACAAACAAAAAACACTTCTTCAATGCGGTCTCTCTGGTTGGGTCTGCTCTCCGACCAGCCGAGCGGACATGAAAGTGCAACTGTCCCACCTATCGTCTCCGCCAGCTCCGACGGCAGCGAGGGGTGTGACGAGGACAATCTAGCAGCAACAGAAGCTGCTACTCCTAGAGGCGGCAGTTCCATTGCGCCAACTCCGGTCACGCGTTTTCGCACTTGAGGACGAGCTGACTGCTTCGTAAAAAGAGGCAACCACCAGCGCCTCGAGAGTCATGGCATTCAGCTACATTTGTACATGTATCAAGAATCGTGGCAGCTTTGTAACGCACTGCGTTCTATATATTACTGGTTTCGTAATTTATGAGCACGTAATTTATAATTTTGTGGGACGTATTACGGGACGACTTATGGGACGACATCAAGGTGAAGTTTACGGGGTGACCCGTCAACTAACAACTGCATTCAACAATGAGTGGCCATGAAGTGAGTAGCTGGTCTACAGTAGAGTACAAGAGAGTACGGACTTTAAGTTACAATATCAGGTAGGTCATCTAGGGAGTTGGTCGCCACCTCAGCAAATATCGCATCTTTGGTGATGAAGTATTGTACCAGCCAATAAAGTTTGTACTGCAGAGAGGGGTTATTTTGCACATGGAAGATGGTGACTTTCCATATACGATAGTTAGATATAAGGGTAATTTTCGCCCGTAGATTCCGATTTTGGGCTCAGATTTGACGAATTCGGCGTCGTTATCGAGATATAGCCGCTAGAAAAAACGCTCTCAGCTGGCCAAAAGTTTGGGGAAAGGGCTCCAGTAAGGTTAGCCTAGGAAAGGGCTCCAGTAAGGTTAGCCTATCATCGGTCAAAATACGATCACACCACCGTGAATCATACGGAACAACATCTGGATGCATGGGACAGGCAATCACGTTGACGTCGAAGGCCAGGTTTTATTATTTTAACAGATCGGGACAAATTCAAATCCCCGGTATCATGTCTCCCAGGTTGTTTTGTTAGTTTCGTAGTTCCCCATCCTGTACCCATGTATCCAACATTACATCTTACAGTGTTAACGGCACCTATCGATAACAAGACTCCGAAGCAAAGTCTTGGCAAGCTCTCGTGGGGCCAATACTCGCCCAACTTCAGCCTACGTGCGGTCACTACGAAGCTGAAATGCTGTAGTTTCATGTTGCGTTGCTGTTTCTTTTTAGACTTGGCTTCTAGCTTCAATTATGGTACCATTTTTTGTTGGTGATGCATTGAAGGCTGGATTTGCTGGCAATGTTGTCCGGGAACTATACATCGCTAGACAAACGTGTTTGCGATGAAATGTAGTATGCTAGAACGACAAGAACCGTGGGTCATTTTGTGGGCGGTAGTGGTTTCGGTCGACAAATATTGATAAGGTTATGACCCAGAAACCGCTCCTGTTATAAATCACGGTACAAACTTTATTGGCTGGTACAATAGCGCTTCCATTTAGAAAATGAAGGGTTAGGTTCTGATGAATCACTTAGCGGGTGTATAGTAGACCTAACCCTATTAGCAGTCCTGAAAATGAAGCCACTTCCACGAAATTAGGAATTTGTATGATGCGGTGTCAGAAGCAACTTCCTTCGCGTGAAACAATGATATATGCGAAATTGGGTTGCATGACGAATCAGAAAAAATCCTATTTGCGAATATGCACCAATCGTTGAACGACCGAAAAATATTTTTTACAGTACTCATTTAGGTCGTTTAGATAAGGTCTTAGAGACGATCGGTCTCCTACAAGGCACGACAAGACTAATAGTACTAGCAAATTCAGACAATACCAAAATTACTATGGCAAGTTTAAAAGTACTAGGACAAGACCTACAAATACGATGACATTATCAGCAGGTACGCATGCCGAGTCTTCACAAGTATGCGCTTATTGTCAAGGCAAATATATCGTGCAAGTGTACATGTTCGGAATAACACTGTCCTTTAACCAATGTGTGATATAGTAAGCCGAATGCGCGGTTAGTGTAGCGTCCGAAACCTCCCTTGGGTCAGCAACTCCCTTTTGGGTGGCAAACTCCAACACATCTTGGGCAAACAGTTTGGCAACGCTAAGGAAGCTGGGAAGCACACCACTTTTCTGTTTGTCCAGATTGGTCCACTCGCATACCAGCTTGAGTAAATGACGAGAAGGATCCGCCTTCCAATATATGCGACACAAATCCTTCCAATCGTTTGGGGAAAATAGATACCTGTCCACTGCGTCCAGGCCGATGGCGCGATGGCTCAGGCGTATGGCTCCTCCCAGGCTGTAGTATCGCTACCGGGGTATCCAATTTTTCTTCTAAACCACTTGTAGATTTTACGAGGGCCTTCAAACGCTTTTCCAGTGAGATTTCTGAAGCCGTCTGCCTAGTATTAGCTGCCGCACTTCGCTTTCGCCCAGTAAACGTCGTCGGGCAACCTGTGTAGACTTCACGATCTGGGGCCAAACAATCCGCTAGTTGTTTATGTTCGTTGCTAGCTGTTTGGTCAAGAAGATAGCGCACAAGGGTCTCCGCCGATTCCTATTGTATCCAGCCAGCCCACCACTTTACCATTCTGAGTGACCATCGCCTTTCAGGGGCGGCAAACATGAACCGGTTCTGCGCGCCAGCCCGCCAAAAGGTATGCGATGTAAACCAGATATCTCGTCACGTTTGTCTAACGTAGCCGCGAGTCTTCGTTCCATTTCGATTGAGATCACGAACCACACAGTCAAGCAAGGTGATGAATACCTGCTCTGACATTTTTTTGCCCCATTCCACACGCGCATTTTCACATCCTGTTGTAGCTGTGTCCGTCTTGAGAACGTTCTTTGAAATCTTTGAAAGTGCCAGAAATGCATAATCTGTGTCACTCCATCGATGATCCGTCTTCGTTTGGATGTACGCCAGCCAGACCGTCATATGATACAAAGCATCAATTGGTCGTTCACACTCGTCCAAGTGATGTAGATTATAGCAGCAGCCTCTTGCGACCTCATTTTTCCGTCCTCAAGCTTGTATGATGCAAACGATATGGATGAGGTAGGGTTCGAAACGCTTTGTCGCGTGAGCCCTAGCGTTAAATTTTCCAGTGCCGGCTCAGCACCTCGTTAATTCGGCACATGCTATAGAACGCAAAAGCGGATACCGCTGTAAACCACAAGTGTAGTGGGTTTAACTTGACTCACTACTTTCGTTTACACGTTGCGCTACGTGTATGAGGAAGCGTAGGTAATAATTTGAGTTAATATTCTTGAGTACACAAGTATAATATAAATCAAATAAAGACTCCAAGTAACATAGTTAGGGTAAAATGAGAACTGTATTGTTTGTGAATTGATCTTCCTCTAAAATCTGCTGAAAACTGTTTATCATCTATGAAAGGGACTGACAGCGACTGGCCCGCTAGTTTGCACGTCTCTGATTGGTAGAAAGATGCCGCTTTCTACCAATAGTTTTTTGGGTAGGTGTGGACCACTCACTGTGGTGGTCCACTTCAATGTATCCATTGGTGTGTCTTACACCAAGGTGAGGAAGTATCTAAAACTTTTAACAGATAACCTATATGTTAAAATCACAAGTGGCTTGTAGCCACTTGTGCGTGTAACCCCGTTACACCATCCCCCCTTAAGGTTAGACGCGCGGGGTCCCCGCACGTCAATCTTTTGTAATTGACCATTCGTCAATTCTCCGCGTTTGTAGAAGAAATCCGCGCTCATTCAACGATGAGCGCGCCTCAGAAGAAGTCTTCTAATTTGGTGGGGAGTCATCTCTCCATCGACGACTACTTCGAACGCCAGAAGGCGAAGTACGGCGACGTCGTCGACTTCGACGACGACGATGAAGATATGGAGGGCGAGGAGAACTCGCCCTCAAAGCGCAAAGATTCAGTGTCGAGCGAATCGCTCGACCCTCATGCCAAGAACATTCGCCCGCGTGGAGGGGACGAATCGGACGCTTCGAGTTCAAAGCGCTTGCGAACTGAGAGCGATACCCCACTCGCTTCCGCTGGGGTTCTCAGTACTTCGCGCGCTGCTGCTGCTGCAGTGCGTGATTTCAAAGCTCAAGGCTCTCCGCGTGCTGCGCCTGCAGCGCGCGATCCGTGGATGCCGTCCGCGTCCGAGATCACGGACCGGTATGGGAACTCGGTACCTCCGAATGAGGTGCCGCTGTATGTATATAGCGCCATCAAAGATGACGCTGTGGCTGCCGAGCTGCACGTTGATGCGGATACGTATCAAAGGCGCGATTATTACATCGGACTGTTCCATGAGCTCCGATGGTTTCAAAGCAAGAAGACATCTTCTCGCAGCAAAGTACCCGAGTGGCAGGCACTTTGTCAAAATTGGAATGCTTTGTTGAGAACTTCAACAAGAAGCCGAGTGCTTACCGTGATCGGATTAAGCAAGCGCGTGATTGCTTCGAGATGTACTCGAAGCGTGGAAAGTTGGAGCAGCTCCACGTTGCTGCGGAGGAGGCTAATGTGCCGTGCGCTGTGCCCGAGGGCTTTCAGTGCACGAAGTGTTTCTCAGGCGCGGTGCGCTTGAGCGACCGCGACCTGAACAGGTACACGTCATTCCGTGTGCCCGAGAGTCTCAAAGAGCTCCGTGCTAAGTTCATAGCACGTGAGGGTTCGGGCGTTAGCGATGATTGCAGCGCTCGCACTACTTCCGCTGCGCCAGCGCGTACTGCTCCTCGTACGCCCTCACCATTTCCGGAACGTCCTCCAGCAAGACATTCCGCGGCTCCCATGTATCTTGATTGGGAGGAAATCCTTTCCAACGAATACGAAAACGAGCCCCTTGAGGGTTTGTTTTCGGGATACTATGGTCAACAATCCGCTCAACAATCCAGCGGGTTGAGCCGCGGACGTCACGGATCGGCGGTGGCGGGGTGGGAACACGCCCCGGGTATGACCAGCCCCGGGCTGATCAGTATGCGCCTCTGCACGACCGGGTGACCGCCGTGGAGCGTCTACAGGGCACTGAGTTCGCCGCCCTGAAGCAGGAGCCGACGAATGTGGAGTAGCGCCCTCACAGAAATCTGCAAAGTCGTCCTCGCACAAACTCGTCGCGTCCGCTGTCGGTGGGCGCGTCGGATATTTCCCCGGGACTTGAGTAGCGTATCTCAGGATAGGGTCACGAGTAGCTCAAGCTTGGAGCGTGAAGTCTTCCTTACTGGGACGGTCTTGTCCTTGATCCGTCTTTTCTCCTTTCTTGCCCTTAAACACGTGCAGTTATCGGTGCGTCGCGTCCTTGGGGTGCGTGGCGTTATCGGGGCCGGCACGGGTCTTCGCCTTCAGCGACGCGTTATCGGGCATGCTTGGGCGGTATCGTTTAACGTGTCCCTCCTGTTGGGCACGGGTCTGAGGGTGAGTACACCGACGACCGAGGGACGGGGGGCCGCGTTATCGGGGCGGCTCTGCTTGCCGGCACTCGGAAGCCTTGGACCGAAAGGGAGAAATCCACTTGAGCGGCACAAAGAAGATTCGGGACTGAGCCTTACACCTATCCTATGCTACCGACTGACTACTTGAAGATTGCCAAGCTACGGTTCCATGCCTAACCCTACTTCGATGACGCATGCCCTGATTTATGATGCTTGGATCTCCGAGACGGGGTCCTCCAGACCGCATCTCAGGGGTTCCAAGGACCCGACCTGAGACGGGGTCATTCAAGCGGGGCGTCACTAAAGTGAGGCCGTCCTAGAGCCCTGAATGACGGCTCCGACTCAGACTTGGCGTCTGGGGCGTCTTCAACCCCTTTCCGCAGAAGATTCCGTACCGATCGCGTTCCTTCACTCTGGGCAACGGTTCTCTGGCGCGCCTTGCTCGTCACTTCTCGTCTCGCGGTCCGCTTCACCACGCGAACCAGAAGGCCCAAGTCGCGGCGGTCTCGCAGACCGCCTCGAATATCCAGGTCGAGTTGGGGACCCGGATGCAGGAGTTGCTCCAGCGCGTCCGCGGGCTGGATGAGAGGTTGCTCGTTGCCGAGGCCAAGGCTTCCGCTTCTGCCGAGGCTTCGGGTCAGCCGAGCTAGGTGGCTCGTACTGCAGGTACGGCTTCGGCTGGCCGACGTTAAAGGTCGGATGGAGGCGCATGCTAGACGGTATGTCTAGCGTGTAAGCGTTGCCGTGCCGTGCCAGCACAGTGAACGGCCCGATGAAGCGCGGAGCAAGCTTACTTGCTCCGAAATCCGAAACTGCATGTTTAGGCAGGTTTGGAGTAGCTAACAAAACCAATGAACTAACTTTGAATTCATTTGTGTTGCCTCTGCCCACATTGTCTGCGTTCAGCTTCTGTTGGTCAACAGAAGCTGCTATTGCATCTTGGACAAACCGAATCACGGCTTGTCTTTTGGTATGGAAGTCGATGCATCCGAGCTGAAGTTATTCAGCTCGCTCACCGCTAGATGTCCGACCTCTGCGTGGTTCTTGATGGTGTCTGTGCCCTGCACAGACCCGTGATCCTTGTTGTTCGCAGCGTCTGTGCCCTGCACCGACTCGTTCGTCTTGTCCTAAAAAGAAGCATGAGTCTGCGTCCTGCGCAGACCTTTGCGTTTTATTTCTCATTAAATGCAGCTGACACCTGCACGGTGTCAGCGGCTTTCTGTGGCTGCTGGGCTGCAGTCGTAGATTAAAGTGGGAGCCACCACTTCGAGTAAACTCGGCAGTCGTGGATGCAGCATGTCATTCACGTAGAACGGTGTATGCCCGGTCGAGGCATGCACCGAGTTGTTGATGGCGAACTCTGTCATCGATAAGCACTCGCCCCAGTATTGGAACGAGTGAGCGTAGCTCTTCAGAATGTCGACGAGCACGCGGTTCACGCGCTCGGTTTGGCCGTCCGTCTGCGGATGATCCGCAGTCGACATTGAAAGCTGGCTTCCAAGAAGTGTAAACACTTCTTGCCACAGGTTCGCTGTGAAGCGCGGGTCTCTGTCCGACACGATGTCGGTCGGCATGCCATGGTGTTTGAACACCATGTCGACGAACAGACGGGCCGTCTGTTTCGCAGTCACTTCTGCCGGTACCGCAGCAAGATGTGTCATCTTGCTGAAGCGGTCGACGAAGACCACAACACCGGTGTTCCCTCCGCTATCCGGGGGAAGACCAAAGATGAAGTCCAAAGACATGGACTTCCAACACTCCAACGGAGTCGGTAGTGATTGCAATGGAGCCTGTGCGAATGGCGCAGGCTTTACGCGTTGGCATACCTCGCAAGCACGGATGTACTCGCGCACCCACTTATACTGGTGGTGCCAGTAGAAGTCACGCATGAGAAGGACGTATGTCTTCTCACGTCCGAGATGTCCCGCAGTCGAGGCATCGTGATATTCGTACATGATCCTGAGTCGCAGGTCATGGTCATTCGGCACGACAACGCGGTCCGCGTTGTCGTCGACTGCATTATAAAGCAGTAATCCGTCGTACACACGAAAGCGGTGTGCACGCGCTTGAAAGTGCTTGGGCAGCTTCTGACGAGCCTTGTCAGAAGGCGCTGTGCCATAGGCCAGCAAGAGCTTCGCGTCCGCGTCGTGCGCGTTCGCGGCCTTCACGTCGTTCAACAGAGACGACGTGGGTGTGCTCGTTCGCATGGAGTCAATGGCATTGACGTCAGCAGCTTCTGCATAGCCCCGCCGACGTGACAACGCGTCGGCCACCACATTCAACCTTCCGGGTTTGTATTCGACCCGGAAGTTATTCTCCGCAAAGAATGAGAGCCATCTCGCCATTCTTTGTGATATGTGTGGTGACTTCACTGCGGTGCGCAGTGATGTATGGTCGGTGTATACCTCGAATGGACTACTTCCAAGTAGATACACTCGGAACTTTGCGAGTGCGTATTTCACGGCAAGGAGTTCCTTGTAATGCACCGGATAGTTGCGTTCAGCTGGCTTCAGCTGACGCGATTGGTAGTAGACGACACGATCACGGCCCTCGTGATCGTGTTGTATCAACGCACATCCGATCGCGAAATCGGATGTGTCACACACTACGTGAAATGGGCGATCTTGGTCAGCCACTGCCAAGATCGGTGCCTCAGTCAAGCCCCGCTTGACTGCATCGAATGCCTTTTGGCAATCGGCTGTCCAATTCCACACAGCTTTCTTCTTGTGGAGCTGTGACAGGGGGCGAATCTTGCCCGCGTAATCCTCCACGTACTTGCACAAGTACGCGGCTAAGCCAAAGAACTGCCTCAGTTCCTTGACACTTGAAGGCGTTGGCCATTCCTTGATCACTCTGACCTTTTCCGGGTCAGGGCGAACACCATTTTTCCCTACGAGACACCCGAGGACGGGTATCTCGCTCGCCCCGAAGATACACTTCTTCAGGTTCGCGTAGAGTTTATGCTTTCGCATAAGCTCAAGTAGCTTCCGGAGATATACCCTGTGCATCTCAATGTCGGTCTTCCCGTCCACAGCCCGGCTGTGGATGAACACGTCGTCGAAGTAGCTCGAAGCGAAGTCGCGCACCGAGCGCAGCAAGTGCGTCACGCACCTGTCGACCGTCGCAGGGGCGTTCTTAAGCCCCTGTGGCATTGCTAGCCATTCCCAGAGCATGCCGCTTGGTGTGCTCACTGCCGTGAGAGGGATATCGCTCTCACGCATTAGGATCTCGTAGAATCCGTCTCGCAAGTCGAGAGTACTGTAAACGGTGCTCCCGGCCATCGAATCGATGATAACATCTTTTCGCGGTATCGGCGTCTGCGCCGGTACCGTCGCATCGTTCAGCTTATTATACGCATGAACGATGCGCCATCCGCCCTGTGGCTTCTTGACACAGAACGTCGGAGCACTGTGCGGGGACTTCGATTCCCGCACTTGTCCTGCTTTGCGACGACTTTCAAAGAAGTCGTCGATCGACTTGACTTGCTCTCGCGGCAGTGGCCACTGCCGCGTGACACAGTACTTCGTGCCCGGCACGAGACCAATCTCGTGCTGAATGCCCTTATCCTGCGGAAGCTCCGCAGGAATCTCTTCCGGGAGTACGTCTTTGTACTCCCTCAACAATTCGTAATAGGGACTCGACTTCAGCGAGTCCCAGCCTTGTTCCTCGAAGCGCTCTCGCTTCGTCTTCGCACCGAGAGTGTCTTCACTCTCAGTGGTACTTCCCATGAAGAGCTGCCTCAGCTCTTCGCTCTCGCTCTCCGTTCTTTCGCTGTTCGAAAGAACGCAGACTTGCTCGATGCGTCCATCGTGCAAGTCGCGTGTGAAGCGTTCCCAGTTCATGGCTGCAAGCGAAGTCAACTCCGACGCCGACGTCGGAGGATTAGCGAGCTCCATTTCACGAAGCTGGAATCCAGTATCGGTGCGCGTCAAGACGCTTAGCGTCTCGACGTCCGGCGTCACCGCCTCAGTCTGCCCAGCAGACAGCTCTTGTGGTGTCTCGGTCCCGGCCCGAGACTTGCACGGCGTACTCGCATCAACAAGAAGGCGGTGCTGTCTTCTTGTTGTGCGGAGCTCTGTTCCGCACGGAGGCTCTTGTGGTACAGGCCTGGCCGTGGACACTTGTTCGCCGGCAGACCCCGTCCGCGGGCGCGCGGTATCAAGCTCGGCTTGATCGCATGGCGCTTCGTCGTGCAGCCGGGCTGCACGGCAGCATGCAAATTGCGTCAGTGCGGTACGTTTGCAACCGTCCGCACTGTTTGCAGCGTCAACTCCCGGTGTTGACACACCGTTGTCACCTCGACGCCATTCATTGGCGGAGCCCATCATTACCGAGGGTGCGTCGATTCCCGGAGTCAACGGGTTGTCGTCGACCTGACCTCATCGGGTCAGGGACTGTCCCTTACACGCTTGAACGTGGGTGTTGGTTCCCGGAACCAGCACATCTTTTTCTTCCGACGTCGGCAGCATTGCCGACGTGGGTTTCACTTGTGCGCCCTCGCGCACTCCCTGGGCACTCCGGGACAGCAGCATAAAGCGCTGTCTCGACTGGTGAGCCGCGCGTACCTGCTGGTGCGTGCGCTGCGGTAACAGGGCCATCGCTCTCTGTTCCGCTGTCGCGTCCGAAGCGCACGAGCGTGCGCTTCTTCCAGTCTATTACCGGATCATGCCGTGCAAACCACGGCATGCCCATTACCACGTCGAACTTATCGTCCAGATCCATGACGATAAAGTGTTCGACAAACACTCGTTGTTTGTATGAAAAGCGCACGTTCACCCCGCGCTTCTCAGTCTTCACGATGGCACCTGTTGCCAGTCGTACCTCCAGAAGACTTCGAGGTACATTTACCTCCTCGAAGTCAAGTCTCGGCAGGCTTCGTAGTCGAACAAAGTTGTTCGACGCGCCTGAATCTACCAAAGCTCGAAGAGAGTCGCTCGCTCTCTTCGAATAAATCTTCAAGATGACTAGGTTCGGCCTGTCATCTTGTTTCTTGCAGCGAGAGCTAGTCTCACTGGGGGCTGCAGTCCTCAGTGTCGCGTGCCCAATGTCGGCACGCGCGACTGCATTACCAGTAGAGCGCCTCGCGCCTACTGGATGTTCACGTTTTTTGTTGGTCCGCGGCGATGCCTAGCATCGCCACGACGGCCACCTTCAGGGGGCATGGGAGCTGTGCACTCCCGTGCAAAGTGACCGATCCTTCCGCAACGGAAGCATCGCACGTTACCTCCCTGCTGCTGGTAACCAGCTGTTGTTGCGTTCGAGAGGTCCACTGGTTCTGGACCTCCCGTCCTCGCTACCGGGCGCGGTTGCGGCCTCGGTGTGTTCGCATGGAGTTTAGCCTGCCGCAGGCTAAACCCTTCTTGCATGGCAAGGGTGATTGCAGCTTCGAGAGTACTCGGGTACTCTCGGAAGAAATAGGTATTGACGGACCCATCTCGAAGTCCCTTCATGAACGTGACGGCCTCGTCAATTGGATTAGTCACGATGTTCGAGACCAAGTATCGTGCGCGCTGCGCGTAAGCATGGACGCCATGCTTACCCTGCGGAAGGTCGAGGAACTCCGCCCTCGACCGGAACTCGTTTTGCGGGTGCTCAAACGCTTGTTTGAGCTCATCTTTGAATACTTCGTACGTGCTGAAGCACGTAGGACCTGAAAGTTGGCGTCCGTACGCCCAATTCCTTGCAAGTCTGCGAAGGCAGGACATGGCGAACGCGACCTTCGACAGCGGGTCTACGATGCATAGAGCCGCTATGGCTGTGTCGAGCTCGATAAGCCACCGGAGGAGAGGCTCGCCCTCTCTTCCCACGTAATTGGTTACGCTCAATTTCAATGATTGAGCACGCGGTGTCGTCCCTGACGACGCCGTCACTGAGGAAGCAGCATCACGCTGCTCCTTCATGATGAACCCCAGAGCAACACCATGTTGCTCCGTCGGCGATAGCGTACGCAGCATCGTAGCTATCGCCTCTTCTCCGATGACTGTTGACAGTCGTTGAAGGGTTTCCCACTCTAGATCCGACAGGTGGGGGCAGTCAGCGCGTGCAACATGTGTTGCAGGCGTATTGGAGCTCTCCATGGGCACCTCCGTGCTCATGTGCTTCTCGGCTCCGCGTTCGTACACCCTGTACGAACGTCACGTAGTCGGTCATTGGACGGACTACAAAGTGCTACCAGGTGTAGTGGGTCTACTTTGGCTTGCTACTTTAGCTTACACGTCGCGCTACGTGTATGAGCAAGCGTAAGTACGTTCCCACTCGTCCAAGTGATGTAGATTATAGCAGCAGCCTCTTGCGACCTCATTTTTCCGTCCTCAAGCTTGTATGATGCAAACGATATGGATGAGGTAGGGGTCGAAACGCTTTGTCGCGTGAGCCCTAGCGTTAAATTTTCCAGTGCCGGCTCAGCACCTCGTTAATTCGGCACATGCTATAGAACGCAAAAGCGGATACCGCTGTAAACCACAAGTGTAGTGGGTTTAACTTGACTCACTACTTTCGTTTACACGTTGCGCTACGTGTATGAGGAAGCATAGGTAATAATTTGAGTTAATATTCTTGAGTACACAAGTATAATATAAATCAAATAAAGACTCCAAGTAACATAGTTAGGGTAAAATGAGAACTGTATTGTTTGTGAATTGATCTTCCTCTAAAATCTGCTGAAAACTGTTTATCATCTATGAAAGGGACTGACAGCGACTGGCCCGCTAGTTTGCACGTCTCTGATTGGTAGAAAGATGCCGCTTTCTACCAATAGTTTTTTGGGTAGGTGTGGACCACTCACTGTGGTGGTCCACTTCAATGTATCCATTGGTGTGTCTTACACCAAGGTGAGGAAGTATCTAAAACTTTTAACAGATAACCTATCTGTTAAATCCACAGTAGCCACTTGTGCGTGTAACCCCGTTACAGTCGGCACCAAGCCGACTTGCGAATCGAGACGTATTCATATCTTCCTTCAAGTCTTCGCCATCCATCTCATAGGCAACCACATCGTTGACTATTAAAATATTTCGTGGCCAGATATGGGTTGTCTGTCCACGTGGTAGTGGCGCACCTCGCGCTGCCGCGCATGGTACTCAGCAACAGATAGCTTACCCTCTGTTGAAATAGCGGCCTTCAACTCGGTTGTGCTGATTGAGGACGAGCACGGGTCTCCCCAAAACAAAAAAGTTGACAAGCGGTCAATATTAATTGGTGCAACGGGGTTACACGCACAACTGGCTACAGTCACTTGTGATTCTAACAGATTGGTATCTGTTAGAAGTTAGATACTTTCTCTCCGTGGTGTAAGGTACACCAATGGTTACACTTTCGGCCACCACAATGAGCGGTCTTCGGGTTTCATCGTCATCGATGAAACCCGTGAGCATGACAACACGGACAGCGCTTTCTGCAGTTCCACGATCTCCAGCCCACAGACATGACCATCCGAGCCGATCGAGGCCCCCCCAGTGGGGAGCGGCTTTTCGAAGATTATGGAGACAACAGCAACTACGTATGTTTTCTGCATCACGGCTTCATCATGGGCAATGGAGGCTTCGACTGTGCAACTTTTCGTCTCCCACCGCTGGCTCAGGCACACGGCCAAAATGAAAAAGACACGGAACAAGCAGAAAGCTTAGCAGACAAGACTCGAGTGTTATCGCGCATAGAAGTCGATGACGCACCTTTAGCTTGCATTCTCGCTCGGGAAAGCTGGAAGACTCGGGCTTACACGGCCTTGTACAACATGGATGCTGCACAAGCTGCAGCGTGCAATGATGCCGAAGCGTTTTCCGAGTGTTTTCCACCTGAATTGATGTTGAATATGGACGCCGAACCTGGGAGCCAAGAAAAAACACTAATGCTAAATGCTATCAGCAGCCAACTTGAACGATATCCGACTACAATTGAAGATGATCGGCGGGGACTTGACCATATATTGCTAAATCCAGCGACAACAAGTACGCAGTGGCCTTCCTATTAAGTCGAAAGGAGATTATACACGAGGTGCGGGCCGTTTCGGAGCAGCAATTACAGATTTTTGAAATCGAAACTGAGGCCGACGACAACAAGTATTCGATGGGTCTTGAACTCAACGAGGTTAATGAAGGAAGCAGCAAGCTTGAGAGGTTCCAACGGTTGATAGCTCGTCAACACTTTCCCGTAAATTATTTGGAATTGCGCTTGGTGAGTGAAGCTGTAGGTTATGGGACTTTCGCCACCAAACCACTCTCGGTTGATAGCGTGTACCATCTGCTCAGCGATGTCATTCCACTTACCTTGAAGCGGGGCTTCGACAAAAACCCGTATAGTCTGGATCATCGTCTTGACTGAGGGCTCTTGTTGACCATTGGCTTGCGGCCTGTAACTCAGCGTGGCTGGGGATCTCGACTGCATTAACTCGGCGAACGCCTGGAACACTTCACTCACTAACCGAGGGTCTCGGTCATGTCGGATGAGGGAAGATGCCCCAAACCTCCGGAACACGCATTCTTCAAAGGGCTTGGCTTCTAAGTCACAGCAACCGGACTGTGGCCAAGCGCGCACGCCCGAGCCGGGTCTCCGTTGGCACGCACAGAATACCCCGAACTGACGGCTGACGAGTTACGCATCGTGGAGGTTCCGGCTCGTGGCATCCTTTCGTGGCGTCACTACGGCATCCTGCTCAAGTTCCAGCCGGGGACCGCCAAGGCGGTCTGCCAGACGCCGAATTTCCGGATTACACTCCGAACCTGAGCACGAACATGGATCGGGACGCCGTTCGGGAGCGCTGGAAACCTGAAGAGGTGAAGAAGCTCTGACTTGACGCCCCTTGGGACGCTCTCTTAGAGAGCCGCATGAAACATCTCATTCTTCACGTGTTTCCATCACCAGGCTCCGTCCAGCAGATGTACCTGGACAGGATCGTCACCTTCATGAGCAACAACCGTCGCGCCTTCTGGATGATCTGTCACTGGTTTGTCATTCACGACCAGCCGGACGCATACTCTCTGGGGCTGCACTCCGAGCGCAAGAACGAGTGCGATAAGGCTCGCCTGCTGTATCAGGTCCTCCTGGATGAAGCGGTCAACGCGGTCAACGCGGGGCTGCCGCAGTCCATGCTCGAGGAGCCGGGCGTCTGGACGTTCCCATCCAAGTGCTGCACCTGGATCTGGATGGCGGACTCGCACACCAAGTCGGATAGCGCGCCGTACACACTGCAAGAGCAACTCGAATTGGTGGGCCAAGAGGACCCTGCTCGGACGCAGTGGAACACGTGCGCCTCGGATGACGTGTGCATCGCGCACCTGCCGGCTCATGTGCGGAGCCTGAAGCACCGGTCTGCGGCGGACTGCCGCTGCTACTTGGTTTCCAGCAAGTTCCCGTGAGCACTCGGATGCACCTTCCAAGTCGAGTCCCTAGCGTCGTTTTCTTAGTGCCTGCATACGTAGCGTAGCTCCAGTTAACCCACAATCAACTCGACTTTGCGTATTTCGTCATTACTTAGGCTTTCATCACTTCACACAGTTTTCTCGTTCCGGAAAGCAACTCCATCATCATCAATTCCATCATCATCTTCACATTCAGGCGGTTCACACGTTGGGCTCCCCGAGCGTAATAACCATCCTCAGTCAACAATCGAGGTCGAAACAATCACAGTCGAAATCACCAGTCGCGTGGCCGTCACTCGAGTCATGTTCATTCGGGTTGGCCACAGGCTAGGGTGATCGTCTCCGGCCTGCATAGCCTGCAAAAAGTGTCCTAACCTTCGCCCCTTGATTAAACTCGTATAACCGCGCACTACAATTGAGCTGGGACATTGGTATCCACTCCGGATCGTCGTAGCCCTTCCACTTCACCGAGTACCCCTGGGTGTGTTGGACGTGCGTGTACGCTTGACCCATCGTAGATCCAGGATCTTCTCCACTTCAAATTCACCGTTCGCGTGGTCCGGCTCCCAACTGTCCTCCGGCAACAACGCAGCATCAAAATCATCAGTTTCATCCACTTCCAGCTCGGCCGTGGGACGTTTCGGGAAGATGACCCTCGGCTTCAGGTGGCCCACGTGCACCCAGGGATTTACACGGTAACCCGTGTTCTCGACCTTCAGGTGCATCCGCAAATCATCCCGAATTTCTTCAATTCTGAATTGCCCATGCCGGAGGTGTGCCAACTTTCTGCTCAATCTGGGTTGTACCTTTGGGATATACAGCCACACCGCATCGCCCTTCTCATCGCCCTTCTCGAAACCTGACTTCAATCGCTCGGAAAGCTCGTGCCACTTTCGGTTCTGCTCATCTGAGCGGGCAAGCTTCGCCTTCTTCTGGAGGTCTTCGGCGCAGCCTCGAGCGTAGCTGTAGTCGCGTTGAAACTTCCGTCACCACTCGTAGGCCGTCCGCTTGGGAAGGCTGGAGGGTTTTGGCCCTAACATCGCAGCCACCGTGCGTTGCGCGTCCCACCCGTGCACCAGGTAGAACGGGGTGTCCAGGCGGGTCGCGTCGAATGACGTATCCAGGGCGAACATCAGCCTCTCGGCGTGGTCATCCCAATCTGACTGGTCGGCTTCCGCAATGTAGGCCTTGACACTCCGGATGACGGTCTGCACGGATCGCTCCTGCTGCCCGATCACCTGAGGGCGGTGCGCCAGGGTGGCACGTTGCTTGCTGCCCAAAATCTCCCTGAATCGAGTGAAGAAGACTTCACTCATGAACCTGGGGTCTTGGTCGTGCCGGATCATGGAAGACGCTCCAATGCTTCGGAACACCCGCTTGGCGTACGCATCGGCGACATCTTGCGCAGTCGTGGAGGACATTGGGCTTGCATATGACGTACCCGGGGAATGAATCCTGAAACAGAAGCAGAAAAGTGTTCCCTTGGGCGGACTGGGGCATGTGCTTCACGAAGTCTATGGACAACACCTCGAATGGACGTCTCGACTCAATATTGCCGGGTGACGGTCCTGGATTCAGGGTGCGCCCCTTGCCGCTAGCGCAATCTGTGCATTCTTCCACGAATCGTTCCACGTCTGCGTACATGCCCGGCCAATAGAACTAAGAACGCAGGCGCTCGTGGGTCCGGGTAATACCCTGGTGGCTACCTTGGTAATCCTCGTGGGCATAATGCAGCATGTCCTCCCGACGTGTTTCGGGGACGACCAGTCTGAGCTCATCCTCAGCGTCACGTGGGCGATCCCGGGTGGACCGCGCCAGGCGGCACAACACACCTCGGGCGATCAGAGCAAACTGGTCGGCCACCTTGGCAACCTTCCTCAAACGTCAGGGGGAGATTCGCTCCACCTCTCCATTCAGGAAGTCCTTGACCTCCATGAGGTAGTAGTCCTGAGCTTGGTGCGTCCCGATGCGTCGCCACCGCTCGGCTTGATATTCCAGGGGTCCCATCACTGGTGTTTCATCCGGGGTATTCACAGCCTGAGCTCGGGTCAGCGCTGCCATCACTCGAGCGGCGAGTGGCGAGGTCACTTCCAGGTGTTCCTCTAGGCACGCCTCCTGGATTATCCTTTACTTCTGTGGGTTCCGCACTGAGTTCTAGCTCCGGCGTCTTAACCAGCTGTTCGCAGATTTTCGACACTGTTCTCGGATGCCTCCGTTCATCGTCTTCCTGAATGATACAATCTTCGCCGAGGGCAAGCGTCTTGGTTGTCAGGTAGTCGGCTGCTTGGTTAAACTCACGCTTGACGTGCACCAGCCTGATCGCCCTGATTCTGTCTTTCAACACCTGGCTCTCGGCCAATCTGCACTGCAAGTTAGATTGATTACAGTTAATCAAACCTTGGACCTGCTGGATGACTACCCTCGAGTCACCTATCACCACGAGATCCTGAATCTTCCGTTCGAGCGCCATAGCCATGCCTTTGAGCAGCCCGTAATATTCCGCGTCGTTCACCGTGACCCAATCCAGAATGGAGCCTCGGGCATCCAGGATGGCCCATTCAGGTAGCTGCCATAGTATACAACCACAGCTGCCTCGCCGGGTGGACGTCTTGGCCGCCTCATTGAAACTGAGTGCCACTCCGGAGTAATCAGGTTCAAGCATTTCGACGCTCATCACGGGTGGCGCCCCGATGCGCCCCTTGGTTGGGATCAGCGATTCGGCAATCTCGTCTAGGTACTCCCCGGGTGTGATGCCTGCACCCAGAATGGCCGCCAGTCCGTCTTCGTCACGCTGTACCTTCCCGATATCTAGATCGTAATGAGAATGCGTGACGCCTCACGGCACCGTGTGGCCATTCGCAGTCTCCGACTTGATCACCCACTTCAGAACCGAGTAGCGGGTATACACGATCAGAGGGCATCCTTCGACCAGAGTCTGGAACACTTGGAGCACCTGAATTACTGCCAGAACTTCCTTTTCCGCGATATGATAGCAGAGATCGGCATCGCTCAGGACGCGCCCCGTGAATCGTACAGGCTGGATCACTCCGTCGTACTCCTGACCTAGGACGGCGCAGGCCACCCACTGATTGGCATGCGGGATAATCACAAATGGCTTCGTCCGGTCGGGGTGCCTCAACATCGGGGTGAACACGATCTTCCTTTTCAGGATGTCAAATACTTCCTTCGCCCGAATCAAGTCTCGTCCGGTCCGAACTTGGTCATATGTCAACTCGTACAGGACAGCAGCGACCACCGGTAAATCTTCGATGAACTTGTGGTAGTAATTCAGGCTCCCGAGAAACGATTGGACCCCTTTCACAGTCTTCGGGAACGGTAGGTCCTGAATCCCTTTGGCAATCTTCGGAGTATCCCGAATTCCTTCGGCACCGATCGCGTGAGATAGTTCGCTTCCCGAATTCATTCTTAGGTAAGCTGATCGAGATATTCCAGTAGCGCAGCCGGTAAAGTAGCGCGTCCAAGTCATCACACAATTGGTCCCAGGTAGCAGCGCCATGAGCGATGTCGTCAATGTATGAGCTATGTCCCAGGACTGGTCCCATTTGGGGTGGCGCAGGTATGTTCCGCTTGAACACCGTCATTTGGTCCGTCAGCCCAGGCAGTTGCCCTTCTGACTACAAGCCACCTGAAAGGTCCTTGGTACCTGCGCTTCCACGGTCATCCGGATTCAACTTCAGATAGTCCAGGACGTCTTAGTCCACGAGGGCTTCCTCTTCGGGTGGCAGTCGGACGAATCCCCACAAGCAGTTGTTAATCACGTGCTGGTATATCAGCGGCGCGTTCTTCAACCCGAATGGCATCTGCACCCACTGGAAGTGCCCGAATGCACACACGAACGCCGAGATCAGCTTGGCTCGTTCAGTCATTCGGATGGCCCAGGAGCCACTCGCCATGTCGAGACTCATAAACCACAGAGCGCCCTCAAATCCAATTAGCAAGTCGTCAATCTTGGGAAGCGGGTAGTTGGACAGATGAATGAAACTGTTCACCACTCGATAGTCGATGCACATCCAGATATAGACGCCATTTTGGTTGAGGACGATCATAATTGGCGACGCCCACAACGATTCAGAGTGCTCGATCAGTCCTGAAACGGGGTTACACGTACAAGTGGCTACAAGCCACTTGTGATTTTAACAGATAAGGTATCTGTTAAAAGTTTTAGATACTTCTTCAACTTGGTGTAAGTCACACCAATGGATACATTGAAGTGGGCCACCACAGTGAGTAGTCCACACCTACCCAAAGATCCTATTGGTAGAAAGCAGCATATTTCTACCAATTAGAGACGTGCATATTGGCGGGGCTCTGACAGCCAGCCGCTGTCAATCCCTTTCATAGATGATGAACAGTTTTAGCAGATTGAGGAGGAAGATCAATTTACAAACAATACAGTTCTCATTTTACCTTAAATTAGCTACTTGGAGTCTTTTCTGATTTAAATTATATTTGTGTATTCAAATATAATTAACTCAAGTAATTACTAAGTACTTACGCTTCCTCATACACGTTGCGCAACGTGTAAGCTAAAGTAGTGAGTCAAGTTAGACCCATTACACCTGGTAGCACTTTGTAGTCCGTCCAACGACCGACTGCTTGACGTTCGTACGCGGCGTACGAACGCGGAGCCGAGAAGCACATGAGCACGGAGGTGCCCATGGAGAGCTCCAACACGCCTGCAACACATGTTGCACGCGCTGACTGCCCCCACCTGTCTGACCCAGAGTGGGAGGCCCTTCAACGACTGTCAACAGTCATTGGAGAAGCGGCGATAGCTACAATGCTGCGTACGCTATCGCCGACGGAGCAACATGGTGTTGCTCTGGGGTTCATCATGAAGGAGCAGCGTGATGCTGCTTCCTCAGTGACGGCGTCGTCAGGGACGACACCGCGTGCTCAACCATTGAAATTGAGCGTAAGCAATTACGTGGGAAGAGAGGGCGAGCCTCTCCTCCGGTGGCTTATCGAGCTCGACACAGCCATAGCGGCTCTATGCATCGTAGACCCGCTGTCGAAGGTCGCGTTCGCCATGTCCTGCCTTCGCAGACTTGCAAGGAATTGGGCGTACGGACGCCAACTTTCAGGTCCTACGTGCTTCAGCACGTACGAAGTATTCAAAGATGAGCTCAAACAAGCGTTTGAGCACCCGCAAAACGAGTTCCGGTCGAGGGCGGAGTTCCTCGACCTTCAGCAGGGTAAGCATGACGTCCATGCTTACGCGCAGCGCGCACGATATTTGGTATCAAATATCGTGACTAACCCGATTGACGAGGCGACCAAGGTCGTCACGTTCATGAAGGGGCTTAGAGATGGGCCTGTGAAGACCTATCTCTTCCGAGAGTACCCGAGTACTCTCGAAGCTGCAATCACTCTTGCCATGCAAGAAGAGTTTAGCCTGCGGCAGGCTAAACTCCATGTAAACGTACCGAGGCCGCAACCGCGCCCGGTAGCGAGGACGGGAGGTCCGGAGCCAATGGACCTCTCGAGCGCAACAACTGCTGGTTACCAGCAGCAGGGAGGTAACGTGCGATGCTTCCGCTGCGGAAGGATCGGTCACTTTGCACGGGAGTGTACAGCTCCCATGCCCCCTGGAGGTGGCCGTCGTGGCGATGCTAGGCATCGCCGCGGACCAACAAAAAACGCGAACATCCAGTAGGCGCGGGGCGCCCTACTGGTAATGCAGTCGCGCGTGCCGACATCGGGCACGCGACACTGAGGACTGCAGCCCCCAGTGAGACCAGCTCTCACTGCAAGAAACAAGATGACAGGCCGAACCTAGTCATCTTGAAGGTTTACTCGAAGAGAGCGAGTGACTCTCTTCGAGCTTTGGTAGATTCAGGCGCGTCGAACAACTTTGTTCGACTACGAAGCCTGCCGAGACTTGACTTCGAGGAGGTAAATGTACCTCGAAGTCTTCTGGAGTACGACTGGCAACAGGTGCCATCGTGAAGACCGAGAAGCGCGTCGTGAACGTGCGCTTCTCGTACAAACAACGAGTGTTTGTCGAACACTTTATCGTCATGGACCTGGACGAAAAGTTCGACGTGGTAATGGGCATGCCGTGGTTTGCACGGCATGACCCGGTAATAGACTGGAAGAAGCGCACGCTCGTGCGCTTCGGACGCGACAGCGGAACAGAGAGCGATGGCCCTGTTACCGCAGCGCACGCACCAGCTGGTGCGCGCGGCTCACCAGTCGAGACAGCGCTTCATGCTGCTGTCCCGGAGTGCCCAGGAAGTGCGCGAGGGCGCGCACAAGTGAGACCCACGTCGGCAATGCTGCCGACGTCGGAAGAAAAAGATTTGTTGGTTCCGGGAACCAACACCCACGTTCAAGCGTGTAAGGGACAGTCCCTGACCCGAAGCGGTCAGGTCGACAACGACGCGTCGGCTCCGGGAGCCGACGCACCCTCGGTCATGAGGGGCTCCGCCAATGAATGGCGTCGAGGTGACGAAAGCGTGTCAACTCCGGGAGTTGACGCTGCAAACAGTGCGGACGGTTGCAAACGTACCGCACTGACGCAATTTGCATGCTGTCGTGCAGCCGGGCTGCACGACGAAGCGCCATGCGATCAAGCCGGGCTTGATATCGCACGCCCGCAGACAGGGTCTGCCGGCGAAGGGACACATTACCGTGCAGCCGGGCTGCACGAAGGAAAATGCGGTCAAGCCGGGCTTGATACCGCGCGCCCGCGGACAGGGTCCGCCGGCGAACGACTGTCCACGGCCGGGCCTGGACAAGAAGAACAACTGTGCGGAGCCGGGCTCCGCACAACAAGAAGACGGCGCAAGCGAAAAACGCTGCGCAAGTCTCGGTCCGGGACCGAGACGCAACAAGAACAGTCTGCTGGGCAGACTGGGGCGGTGACGCCGGACGTCAAGACGCTTAGCGTCTTGACGCGCACCGATACTGGATTCCAGCTTCGTGAAATGGAACTCGCTAGTCCTCCGACGACGGCGTCGGAGTTGACTTCGCTTCCAGCCATGAGCTGGAATCGCTTCACGCGCGACTTGCACGATGGACGCATCGAGCAAGTCTGCGTTCTTTCGGACAGCGAAAGAACGGCGAGCGAGAGCGAAGAGCTGAGGCAGCTCTTCATGGGAAGTACCACTGAGAGTGAAGACACTCTCAGTGCGAAGACGAAGCGAGAGCGCTTCGAGGAACAAGGTTGGGACTCGCTGAAGTCGAGTCCCTATTACGAATTGTTGAGGGAGTACAAAGACGTACTCCCGGAAGACATTCCTGCGGAGCTTCCGCAGGATAAGGGCATTCAGCACGAGATTGATCTCGTGCCGGGCACGAAGTAATGTGTCACGCGGCAGTGGCCACTGCCGCGAGAGCAAGTGAAAGCGATCGACGACTTCTTTGAAAGTCGTCGTAAAGCAGGACAAGTGCGGGAATCAAAGTCCCCGCACAGTGCTCCGACGTTCTGTGTCAAGAAGCCACAGGGCGGATGGCGCATCGTTCATGCTTACAACAAGCTGAACGATGCGACGGTACCGGCGCAGACGCCGATACCGCGAAAAGATGTTATCATCGATTCGATGGCCGGGAGCACCGTTTACAGTACTCTCGACTTGCGAGATGGATTTTATCAAATCCTAATGCGTGAGAGCGATATCCCTCTCACGGCAGTGAGCACGCCAAGCGGCATGCTCTGGGAATGGCTAGTAATGCCACAGGGGCTCAAGAACGCCCCTGCGACTTTCAACAGGTGCGTGACGCACTTGTTGCGCTCGGTGCGCGACTTCGCACCGAGCTACTTCGATGATGTATTCATCCACAGCCGAGCTGTGGACGGGAAGACCGACGTAGAGATGCACAGGGTGCATCTCCGGAAGCTACTTGAGCTTATGCGAAAGCATAAGCTCTACGCGAACCTGAAGAAGTGTATCTTCGGGGCGAGCGAGATACCCGTCCTCGGGTGTCTCGTAGGGAAGAATGGTGTTCGCCCTGACCCGGAAAAGGTCAGAGTGATAAATGAATGGCCAACGCCTTCAAGTGTCAAGGAACTGAGGCAGTTCCTTGGCTTGGCCACGTACTTGCGCAAGTACGTGGAGGATTACGCGGGCAAGATCCGCCCGCTGTCACAGCTTCTTAAGAAAGAAGCTGTGTGGGATTGGACACCCGATTGCCAAAAGGCATTCGATGCAGTCAAGCGGGGCTTGACTGAGGCACCGATCTTGGCAGTGGCTGACCAAGATCGCCCATTTCACGTAGTGTGTGACGCATCCGATTTCGCGATCGGATGCGCGTTAATGCAGCACGATCACGAGGGTCGTGATCGTGTCGTCTACTACCAATCGTGTCAGCTGAAGCCAGCTGAGCGCAACTATCCGGTGCATTACAAGGAACTCCTTGCCATGAAGTATGCACTCGCAAAGTTCCGAGTGTACTTGCTTGGCAGTAGACCATTTGTGGTCTACACCGATCATGCTTCACTGCGCACCGCAGTGAAGTCGCCACACATTTCACAAAGAATGGCGAGATGGCTCTCATTCTTTGCGGAGTATAACTTCCGGGTCGAATACAAACCCGGAAGATTGAACGTGGTGGCCGACGCGTTATCACGTCGGCCGGACTATGCAGAAGCTGTTGACGTCAATGCCATTGACGCCATGCGATCGAGCAAACCCACATCATCTCTGTTGGATGATGTGAAGGCCGCGTACGCGCACGACGCGGACGCGAAGCTCTTGCTGGCCTATGGCACAGCGCCTTCTGACAAGTCCCGTCAGAAGCTGCCCAAGCACCTTCGAGCGCGTGCACACTGCTTTCGTGTGCACGACGGACTGCTACTCTACAACGCAGTCGACGACAACGCGGATCGCGTTGTCGTGCCAAATGACCATGACCTGCGACTCAGGATCATGTACGAATATCATGATGCCCCGACTGCGGGACATCTCGGACGTGAGAAGACTTACGTCCTTCTCATGCGTGACTTCTACTGGCACTACCAGTATAAGTGGGTGCGCAAGTACATCCGTGCTTGCGAGGTATGCCAACGCGTGAAGCCTGCGCCATTCGCACAGGCTCCACTGCAATCACTACCGACTCCGTCGGAGTGTTGGAAGTCCATGTCTTTGGACTTCATCTTTGGTCTTCCCCCGGATAGCGGAGGGAACACCGGTGTTGTGGTCTTTGTAGACCGTTTCAGCAAGATGGTACATCTTGCTGCGGTGCCAGCAGAGGTAACCGCGAAGCAGACGGCCCGTCTGCTCGTCGACATGGTGTTCAAACACCATGGCATGCCGTCCGACATCGTGTCGGACAGAGACCCGCGCTTCACAGCGCACCTGTGGCAAGAAGTGTTTACACTTCTTGGGAGCCAGCTTTCGATGTCGACTGCGGATCATCCGCAGACGGACGGTCAAACCGAGCGCGTGAATCGCGTGCTCGTCGATGTGTTGAAGAGCTACGCTCACTCGTTCCAATACTGGAGCGAGTGCCTATCGATGGCAGAGTTTGCCATCAACAACTCAGTGCATGCCTCGACCGGGCATACACCGTTCTACGTGAATGCCATGCGGCGTCCACGCCTACCGAGTTTACTCGGAGTGATGGCTCCCACTTTAAGTGGGGGAGGATCTACGACTGCAATACAGCAGCCGCAGAAAACCGCTGACACTTGCACAGTGTCAGCTGCAACAATGGACAAACCACATGAGTCTGCGCAGGGCGCAGACTCCCCCAACAACATGGCCAACGACCACGGGTCTGCGCAGGGCGCAGACACCGCAAAGAACCACGCAGAGGCAGGGCCTCTAGCGGAGAGCGAGCTGAATGACTTCAGCTCGGATGTAATCAGTTTCATCACCAAAAGACAAGCCGTGATTCGGTTTGTCCAAGATGCAATAGCAGCTTCTGTTGACCAACAGAAGCTGAACGCAGACAATGTGGGCAGAGGCAACACAAATGAATTTAAAGTTGGTTCATTAGTTTTGTTAGCTACACAAAACCTGCCTAGACATGCAGTTTCGGATTTCGGAGCAAGCAAGCTTGCTCCGCGCTTCATCGGGCCGTTCACTGTGTTGGCACGGCACGGCAACGCATACACGCTAGACATACCGTCTAGCATGCGCCTCCATCCATGACCTTTTACGTCGGGCTGCTGAAGCCATACCTGCAGCACGAGCCATCTAGCTCGGCGGACCCGAAGACTCGGCAGGAGCCGAGGCAGAAGCGGAGGACTTGGCCTCGGCGACGAGCAACCTCTCCTCCAGCGCGCGGACGCGCTGGAGCAACCCCTTCATCTGGGTCCCCAGTTCGACCTGGATATTCGAGGCGGTCTGCGAGACCGCCGCGGCTTGGGCCTTCTGGTTCGCCAGCTCCTGTTTTAGGGCGGCGAACTCAGCGCCGTGCAGACGCTCCACGACGTTCACCCGGTCGTGGAGAGGCGCATACTGATCAGCCCGGGGCTGGTCATACCCGGGGCGTGTTCCCACCCCCGCCACCGCCGATCCGTGACGCCCACGGCTCAACCCGCTGGATTGTTGAGCGGATTGTTGACCATAGTATCCCGAAAACGAACCCTCAAGGGGCTCGTTTTCGTATTCGTTGGAGAGGATTTCCTCCCCATCGAGATACATGGGAGCCGCGGAATGTCTTGCTGGAGGACGTTCCGGAAATGGTGAGGGCGTACGAGGAGCAGTACGCACTGGTGCAGCGGAAGTAATACGAGCGCAGCGATCATCGCTAGCGCCCGAACCCTCACGTGCTAAGAACTTAGCACGGAGCTCTTTGAGACTCTCGGGCACACGGAACGACGTGTACCCGTTCTGGTCGCGGTCGCTCAAGCGGACCGCGCCTGGGAAGCACTTCGTGCACTGAAAGCCCTCGGGCACAGCGCACGGCACATTTGCCTCCTCAGCAGCAACATGAAGTTGCTCCAGCTTTCCACGCTTCGAGTACGTCTCGAAGCGATCACGCGCTTGCTTAATCCGATCACGGTAAGCACTCGGCCTATTGTTGAAGTTTTCAACGAAGGCGTTCCAGCTTTGACAAAGTGCCTGCCATTCGGGCACTTTGCTGCGAGAAGATGTCTTCTTGCTTTGAAACCATCGGAGCTCATGGAACAGTCCGATGTAATAATCGCGCCTTTGATACGTATCCGCATCAACGTGCAGCTCGGCAGCCACAGCGTCATCTTTGATGGCGCTATATACATACAGCGGCACCTCATTCGGAGGTACCGAGTTCCCAAACCGGTCCGCGATCTCGGACGCGGACGGCATCCACGGATCGCGCGCTGCAGGCGCAGCACGCGGAGAGCCTTGAGCTTTAACATCACGCGCTGCAGCAGCAGCGCGCGGAGTACTGAGAGCCCCAGCTGAAGCGAGTGGGGTATCACTCTCAGTACGCGAACGCTTCGAACTCGAAGCGTCCGATTCGTCCCCTTCACGCGGGCGAACATTCTTGGCGTGAGGGTCGAGCGATTCGCTCGACACTGAGTCCTTACGCTTTGAGGGCGAGTCCTCCTCGCCCTCCATGTCTTCATCGTCGTCGTCGAAGTCGACGACGTCACCGTACTTCGCCTTCTGGCGTTCGAAGTAGTCGTCGATGGAGAGATGACTCCCCATCGACTTTGCGGACTTCTTCTGAGGCGCGCTCATCGTTGAATGAGCGCGGATTTCTTCTCCAAACGCGGAGAATTGACGAATGGTCAATTCCAAAGATTGACGTGCGGAGACCCCGCGCGTCTAACCTTAAGGGGGGGATGGTGTAACGGGGTTACACGTACAAGTGGCTGCAAGCCACTTGTGAATTTAACAGATAGGTTATCTGTTAAACGTTTTGGATACTTCCTCACATTGGTGTAAGACACAGCGATGGATACATTGAAGTGGACCACCACAGTGAGTGGTCCACACATACCCAAAAGATCCTATTGGTAGAAAGCAGCATCTTTCTACCAATCAGAGACATGCATATTAGCGGGGCTCTGACAGCCAGCCGCTGCCAACCCTTTCATAAACGATAAACAGTTTTTAGCAGATTTTAGAGGAAGATCAATTTACAAACAATACAGTTCTCATTTTACCTAATCTAAGTCACTTGGAATCCTTTTGTTACTTAACTTATATTTGTGTATTCAAATATAATTAACCTAAGTAATTACTAAGTACTTACGCTTCCTCATACACGTTGCGCAACGTGTAAGCTAAAGTAGTGAGTCAAGTTAGACCCATTACACCCATGGAGAGCTCCAATACGCCTGCAACACATGTTGCACGCGCTGACTGCCCCCACCTGTCGGGTCTAGAGTGGGAAACCCTTCAACGACTGTCAACAGTCATCGGAGAAGAGGCGATAGCTACGATGCTGCGTACGCTATCGCCGACGGAGCAACATGGTGTTGCTCTGGGGTTCATCATGAAGGAGCAGCGTGATGCTGCTTCCTCAGTGACGGCGTCGTCAGGGACGACACCGCGTGCTCAATCATTGAAATTCCAGAATGGCCGCCAGTCCGTCTTCGTCACGCTGTACCTTCCCGATATCTAGATCGTAATGAGAATGCGTGACGCCTCACGGCACCGTGTGGCCATTCGCAGTCTCCGACTTGATCACCCACTTCAGAACCGAGTAGCGGGTATACACGATCAGAGGGCATCCTTCGACCAGAGTCTGGAACACTTGGAGCACCTGAATTACTGCCAGAACTTCCTTTTCCGCGATATGATAGCAGAGATCGGCATCGCTCAGGACGCGCCCCGTGAATCGTACAGGCTGGATCACTCCGTCGTACTCCTGACCTAGGACGGCGCAGGCCACCCACTGATTGGCATGCGGGATAATCACAAATGGCTTCGTCCGGTCGGGGTGCCTCAACATCGGGGTGAACACGATCTTCCTTTTCAGGATGTCAAATACTTCCTTCGCCCGAATCAAGTCTCGTCCGGTCCGAACTTGGTCATATGTCAACTCGTACAGGACAGCAGCGACCACCGGTAAATCTTCGATGAACTTGTGGTAGTAATTCAGGCTCCCGAGAAACGATTGGACCCCTTTCACAGTCTTCGGGAACGGTAGGTCCTGAATCCCTTTGGCAATCTTCGGAGTATCCCGAATTCCTTCGGCACCGATCGCGTGAGATAGTTCGCTTCCCGAATTCATTCTTAGGTAAGCTGATCGAGATATTCCAGTAGCGCAGCCGGTAAAGTAGCGCGTCCAAGTCATCACACAATTGGTCCCAGGTAGCAGCGCCATGAGCGATGTCGTCAATGTATGAGCTATGTCCCAGGACTGGTCCCATTTGGGGTGGCGCAGGTATGTTCCGCTTGAACACCGTCATTTGGTCCGTCAGCCCAGGCAGTTGCCCTTCTGACTACAAGCCACCTGAAAGGTCCTTGGTACCTGCGCTTCCACGGTCATCCGGATTCAACTTCAGATAGTCCAGGACGTCTTAGTCCACGAGGGCTTCCTCTTCGGGTGGCAGTCGGACGAATCCCCACAAGCAGTTGTTAATCACGTGCTGGTATATCAGCGGCGCGTTCTTCAACCCGAATGGCATCTGCACCCACTGGAAGTGCCCGAATGCACACACGAACGCCGAGATCAGCTTGGCTCGTTCAGTCATTCGGATGGCCCAGGAGCCACTCGCCATGTCGAGACTCATAAACCACAGAGCGCCCTCAAATCCAATTAGCAAGTCGTCAATCTTGGGAAGCGGGTAGTTGGACAGATGAATGAAACTGTTCACCACTCGATAGTCGATGCACATCCAGATATAGACGCCATTTTGGTTGAGGACGATCATAATTGGCGACGCCCACAACGATTCAGAGTGCTCGATCAGTCCTGAAACGGGGTTACACGTACAAGTGGCTACAAGCCACTTGTGATTTTAACAGATAAGGTATCTGTTAAAAGTTTTAGATACTTCTTCAACTTGGTGTAAGTCACACCAATGGATACATTGAAGTGGGCCACCACAATGAGTGGTCCACACCTACCCAAAGATCCTATTGGTAGAAAGCAGCATATTTCTACCAATTAGAGACGTGCATATTGGCGGGGCTCTGACAGCCAGCCGCTGTCAATCCCTTTCATAGATGATGAACAGTTTTAGCAGATTGAGGAGGAAGATCAATTTACAAACAATACAGTTCTCATTTTACCTTAAATTAGCTACTTGGAGTCTTTTCTGATTTAAATTATATTTGTGTATTCAAATATAATTAACCTAAGTAATTACTAAGTACTTACGCTTCCTCATACACGTAGCGCGACGTGTAAGCTAAAGTAGCAAGCCAAAGTAGACCCACTACACCTGGTAGCACTTTGTAGTCCGTCCAATGACCGACTACGTGACGTTCGTACAGGGTGTACGAACGCGGAGCCGAGAAGCACATGAGCACGGAGGTGCCCATGGAGAGCTCCAATACGCCTGCAACACATGTTGCACGCGCTGACTGCCCCCGCCTGTCGGATCTAGAGTGGGAAACCCTTCAACGACTGTCAACAGTCATCGGAGAAGAGGCGATAGCTACGATGCTGCGTACGCTATCGCCGACGGAGCAACATGGTGTTGCTCTGGGGTTCATCATGAAGGAGCAGCGTGATGCTGCTTCCTCAGTGACGGCGTCGTCAGGGACGACACCGCGTGCTCAATCATTGAAATTGAGCGTAAGCAATTACGTGGGAAGAGAGGGCGAGCCTCTCCTCCGGTGGCTTATCGAGCTCGACACAGCCATAGCGGCTCTATGCATCGTAGACCCGCTGTCGAAGGTCGCGTTCGCCATGTCCTGCCTTCGCAGACTTGCAAGGAATTGGGCGTACGGACGCCAACTTTCAGGTCCTACGTGCTTCAGCACGTACGAAGTATTCAAAGATGAGCTCAAACAAGCGTTTGAGCCCCCGCAAAACGAGTTCCGGTCGAGGGCGGAGTTCCTCGACCTTCCGCAGGGTAAGCATGGCGTCCATGCTTACGCGCAGCGCGCACGATACTTGGTCTCGAACATCGTGACTAATCCAATTGACGAGGCCGTCACGTTCATGAAGGGACTTCGAGATGGGTCCGTCAATACCTATCTCTTCCGAGAGTACCCGAGTACTCTCGAAGCTGCAATCACCCTTGTCATGCAAGAAGAGTTCCGCCAGCGACTGGCTAAACTCCATGCAAATGTGCCGAGGCCGCAACCGCGCCCGGTAGTGAAGACGGTAGGTCCGGAACCCATGGACCTCTCGAACGCAACAACCGCTGGCTACCAGCACCAATGAGGCAATGTACGATGCTTCCGTTGCGGAAGGATCGGTCACTTTGCACGGGAGTGCACAGCTCCCATGCCCCCTGAAGGTGGCCGTCGTGGCGATGCTAGGCATCGCCGCGGACCAACAAAAAACGTGAACATCCAGTAGGCGCGGGGCGCTCTACCGGTAATGCAGTCACGCGTGCCGACATTGGGCACGCGACACTGAGGACTGCAGCCCCCAGTGAGACTAGCTCTCGCTGCAAGAAACAAGATGACAGGCCGAACCTAGTCATCTTGAAGATTTATTCGAAGAGAGCGAGCGACTCTCTTCGAGCTTTGGTAGATTCAGGCGCGTCGAACAACTTTGTTCGACTACGAAGCCTGCCGAGACTTGACTTCGAGGAGGTAAATGTACCTCGAAGTCTTCTGGAGGTACGACTGGCAACAGGTGCCATCGTGAAGACTGAGAAGCGCGTGGTGAACGTGCGCTTTTCATACAAACAACGAGTGTTTGTCGAACACTTTATCGTCATGGATCTGGACGATAAGTTTGACGTGGTAATGGGCATGCCGTGGTTTGCACGGCATGATCCGGTGATAGACTGGAAGAAGCGCACGCTCGTGCGCTTCGGTCCCGACAGCGGAACAGAGAGCGATGGCCCTGTTACCGCAGCGCACGCACCAGCTGGTGCGCGCGGCTCACCAGTCGAGACAGCGCTTTATGCTGCTGTCCCGGAGTGCCCAGGGAGTGCGCGAGGGCGCGCACAAGTGAGACCCACGTCGGCAATGCTGCCGACGTCGGAAGAAAAAGATGTGTTGGTTCCGGGAACCAACACCCACGTTCAAGCGTGTAAGGGGCAGTCCCTGACCCGAAGCGGTCAGGTCGACAACGACGCGTCGGCTCCGGGAGCCGACGCACCCTCGGTAATGATGGGCTCCGCCAATGAATGGCGTCGAGGTGACAACGGTGTGTCAACTCCGGGAGTTGACGCTGCAAACAGTGCGGACGGTTGCAAACGTACCGCACTGACGCAATTTGCATGCTGCCGTGCAGCCCGGCTGCACGACAAAGGGCCATGGGATTAAGCCGGGCTTGATACCGCACGCCCGCGGACGGGGTCCGCCGGCGAACAACTGTCCACGGCCGGGCCTGGATCAGAAGTACAACAGTGCGGAGCCCGGCTCCGCACAACAAGAAGACGGCGCATGCGAAGAACGCTGCGCAAGTCTCGGTCCGGGACCGAGACGCCACAAGAGCTGTCTGCCGGGCAGACTGAGGCGGTGACGCCGGACGTCGAGACGCTAAGCGTCTTGACGCGCACCGATACTGGATTCCAGCTTCGTGAAATGGAGCTCGCTAATCCTCCGACGTCGGCGTCGGAGTTGACTTCGCTTGCAGCCATGAACTGGGAACGCTTCACACGCGACTTGCACGATGGACGCATCGAGCAGGTCTGCGTTCTTTCGAACAGCGAAAGAACGGAGAGCGAAGAGCTGAGACAGCTCTTCATGGGAAGTACCACTGAGAGTGAAGACACTCTCAGTGCGAAGACGAAGCGGGAGCGCTTCGAGGAACAAGGTTGGGACTCGCTGAAGTCGAGTCCCTATTACGAATTATTGAGGGAGTACAAAGACGTACTCCCGGAAGAGATTCCTGCGGAGCTTCCGCAGGATAAGGGCATTCAGCACGAGATTGATCTCGTGCCGGGCACGAAGTACTGTGTCACGCGGCAGTGGCCACTGCCGCGAGAGCAAGTGAAATCGATCGACGATTTCTTTGAAAGTCGTCGCAAAGCAGGACAAGTGCGGGAATCAAAGTCCCCGCACAGTGCTCCGACGTTCTGTGTCAAAAAGCCACAGGGCGGATGGCGCATCGTTCATGCGTATAATAAGCTGAACGATGCGACGGTACCGGCGCAGACGCCGATACCGCGAAAAGATGTTATCATCGATTCGATGGCCGGGAGCACCGTTTACAGTGCTCTCGACTTGCGAGACGGATTCTACGAGATCCTAATGCGTGAGAGCGATATCCCTCTCACGGCAGTGAGCACACCAAGCGGCATGCTCTGGGAATGGCTAGCAATGCCACAGGGGCTTAAGAACGCCCCTGCGACGGTCGACAGGTGCGTGACGCACTTGCTGCGCTCGGTGCGCGACTTCGCTTCGAGCTACTTCGACGACGTGTTCATCCACAGCCGGGCTGTGGACGGGAAGACCGACATTGAGATGCACAGGGTATATCTCCGGAAGCTACTTGAGCTTATGCGAAAGCATAAACTCTACGCGAACCTGAAGAAGTGTATCTTCGGGGCGAGCGAGATACCCGTCCTCGGGTGTCTCGTAGGGAAAAATGGCATTCGCCCTGACCCGGAAAAGGTCAGAGTGATCAAGGAATGGCCAACGCCTTCAAGTATCAAGGAATTGAGGCAGTTCCTTATTTGGCCCACGTACTGTGCAGCAAGTACGCAACTGAACCAGCGCTACCAAGATCCTCCCGCTACTTCTTAAGAAGAAAGCTGTGTGGAATTGGACAGCCGATTGCCAAAAGGCATTCGATGCAGTCAAGCGGGGCTTGACTGAGGCGCCGATCTTGGCAGTGGCTGACCAAGATCGCCCATTTCACGTAGTGTGTGACACATCCGATTTCGCGATCGGATGTGCGTTGATACAACACGATCACGAGGGCCGTGATCGTGTCGTCTACTACCAATCGCGTCAGCTGAAGCCAGCTGAGCGCAACTATCCGGTGCATTACAAGGAACTCCTTGCCATGAAGTACACACTCGCAAAGTTCCGAGTGTATTTGCTTGGAAGTAGACCATTTGTGGTCTACACCGACCATGCTTCACTGCGCACTGCAGTGAAGTCACCACACATTTCACAAAGAATGGCGAGATGGCTCTCATTCTTTGCGGAGAATAACTTCCGGGTCGAATACAAACCCGGAAGGTTGAATGTGGTGGCCGACGCGTTATCACGTCGGCCGGACTATGCAGACGCTGTTGACGTCAATGCCATTGACGCCATGCATCGAGCACACCTACATCATCTCTGTTGGATGATGTGAAGGCCGCGGACGCGCACGACGCGGACGCGAAGCTCTTGCTGGCCTATGGCACAGCGCCTTCTGACAAGTCCCGTCAGAAGCTGCCCAAGCACCTTCGAGCGCGTGTACACCGCTTTCGTGTGCACGACGGACTACTGCTTTACACTGGAACATCGACAACGCGGATCGCGTTGTCGTGCCATAAATAAACCATGACCTGCGACCTCAGGATCATGTACGATTATCATGATGCCCCGTCTGCGGGACACCTCGGACGTAAGAAGAGCATAGTCCTTCTACGCGCGACTTCTCACGCGCACCAGTATAAGTGGGTGCTGCGTACATCCGTCCGTGCTTGCGAGGTAGCCACGCGTAAAGTTCGCCATTCGCACAGGGCTCCATTGCAATCACTACCGACTCCGTTGGGTGTTGGAAGTCCATGTCTTTGGATCTGATCTTGGTCTTCCCCGGACAGCGGAGGAATACCGGTGTTAATGTCTTCGTCGACCGCTTCAGCAAGATGACACATCTTGTGCGTACCGGCAGAAGTGACTGCGAAACAGACGGCCCGTCTGTTGGTTGACAGGTGTTCAAACACCGTGACATGCCGAACCGACATCGTGCTCGGACAGAGACCCGCCTACACAGCGCATCGAGCGAGAAGTGTTTACGCTTCTTGGGAATCAACATAATGTCGGACTGCGATCATCCGCAGACTGACGACCAAACCGAGCGAGTGAATCGCGTGCTCGTTGACATTTTGAAGAGCTACGCTCACCCGTTCCAATACTGGAGCGAGCGCTCACCGATGGCAGAGTTTGCCATCAATAACTCAGTACATGCATCGACCAGGCATAAACCGTTCTACGTGAATGCCATGCGATATCCACGTCTACCGAGTTTACTCGGAGTGGTCTCCCATTTAAGTGGGGAGGATCTACGACTGCAACACAGCAGCAGCAAAAACGCTGACCGCACGTGTCAGCTGCAACTGGACAAACACATGCTCTGCGCGGGGAACTCCCAACTGAGCCAGCGACCACGGGTCTGCGCAGGGCCCAGACACCGCAAGAACACACCCAGACGGCGGGCCTCTGGCGGAGAGCGAAGCTGAATGACTTCAGCCTCGGATGAATCAGTTCATCACCAAAAAGACAAGCCGTGATTGGTTTGTCCAAGATACAAGCAGCTCTGTTGACCAACAGAAGCTGAACGCAGAGCAATGGGCAGAGGCAACACATGAATTTAAAGTTGGTTCATTAGTTTTGTTAGCTACAAAAACCGCCCTGAACGTGCAGTTTCGGGTTTCGGAGCAAGTAAGCTTGCTCTGCGTTTCATCGGCCTTCACTGTGTTGGCAGCACGCACGCATACACGCTAAGCATACCTCAGCATGCGCCTCCATCCATGACCACGTCGGGCTTGCTGAAGCCATACCTGCAGCACGAGCCATCTGGCTCGGCGGACCGAAGACTCGGCAGGAGCCGAGGACGAAGCGGAGGACTGGCCTCGGCGACGAGCAGCCTCCCTCCAGCGCGCGGACGCGTTAGCAACCCCTCATCTGGGTCTCCCAGCTCGACCTGGATATTAGGGCGGTCTGCGAGACCGCCTGCGGCTACCCTTGGTTCGCCAGCTCCTGCTTCAGGGCGGCGAACGCAGCGCCTAGACGCTCCACGGCGGTCACCCGGCGTGGAGAGCGCATACTGAACAGCCCGGGGCTGTCATCCAGGGCGATGTTTCCACCCCCGCCACCGCCGATCCGTGACGCCCGCGGCATGCCCGCTGGATAGTGGGCGGATTGTTGACGATAGTATCTCCGAAAACGAACCCACCTCAAGGGCTCGTTTTTCGTATTCTGGAGAAGTTTCCTCCCATCGAGAGCATACATGAGCCATAGACGTCTTGCTGGAGGACGTTCCGGAAATGAGTGAGGGCATGTATGAGAGCAGTACGCGCTGGCGCAGCGTAGTGCGAGCGCTGCGTCATCGTAGCGCCGAACCCTCTGCTATGAACTTAGCACGGGTTTACTGAACTCGGGCACACGGAACGACGTGTACCGTTCTGGTCCGCAGTCGCTCAAGAGCGGACCGCGCCTGAGGCACTTCGTGCACTGAAGCCCTCGGGCCAGCGCACGAGCTTTCCAGCGCGCAACATGGGTTGCTCAATCCACGCTCGAGTACGTCTCAGGCTGATCACGCTGCTGCTTAATCCGATCACGATAAGCCTCTGGCCTGTGTTGAAGTTTTCAACGAAGGTTCCAGCTTTGACAAAAGTGCCTGCCATTCGGGCACTTTGCTGCGAGAAGATGTCTTCTGCTTTGAAACCATCGAGCTCATGGAACAGGTCCGATGTAATAATCGCGCCTTTGATACGTATCCGCATCACGCTTGCGCTCGGCAGCCACAGCGTCATCTTTGATGGCGCTATATCGCTCACAGCGGCACCTCATTCTGGAGGTACCAGTTCCATACCGGTCCGTGATCTCTCGGACGCGGACGGCATCACGATCGCGCGCGCAGGCCGCACGCGAGAGCCTTGAGCTTTGAAATCACGCACTGCGGCAGCGGCAGCGCGCGAAGTACTGAGAACCCCAGCGGAAGCGAGTGGTATCGCTCTCAGTTCGCGAACGCTTCGAGCTCAACCGTCCGATCGTCCCCTTCACGCGGGCAATGTTCTGGCATGAGGTCGAGTGATTCGCTCGACACTGAGTCCACGCTTTGAGGGCGAGTCCTCCCGCCCTCATGTCTTCATCGTCGTCGTCGAAGTCGACGGACGTCACCATCCTTGCCTTCTGGCGTTCAATAGTCGTCGATGGAGAGAATGACTCCATCGACTTTGCGGACTTCTTCTGAGGCGCGCTCATCGTTGAATGAGCGCGGATTTCTTCCAAACGCGGAGAATTGACGAATGGTCAATTCAGAAGATTGACGTGCAGGGACCCCGCGCGTCCCTAACTAGTGTAACGGGGTTACACGTACAGAGAATGCAAGCCACTTGTAAATGAACTAGGTTGATATCTGTTAAAAGTTTTAGATACTTCCTCACCTTGGTGTAAGACACACCAATGGATACATTGAAGTGGGCCACCACAGTGAGTAGTCCACACCTACCCAAAGATCCTATTGGTAGAAAGCAGCATCATTCTACCAATTAGAGACGTGCATATTAGCGGGGCTCTGACAGCCAGCCGCTGTCAATCCCTTTCGTAGATGATAAACAGATTTTAGCAGATTTAGGAGGAAGATCAATTTATCAACAATACAGTTCTCATTTCACCTTAAACTAGCTACTTGGAGTCTTATCTGATTTAAATTATATTTGTGTATTCAAATATAATTAACCTAAGTAATTACTAAGTACTTACGCTTCCTCATACACGTAGCGCGACGTGTAAGCTAAAGTAGTGAGTCAAGTTAGACCCACTACAAGTCCAGTCTCCACGAGTTTCTTCAGGAGCTCGTACACATTGACTGCGAGGTGCGGGGCGATAGATCGGGACGTTGGGCAACGGGTGTTGCGTCTCCCACGTCCAAATCGCATACCACTCCGCAGTCAGGGCCTGGGGCGGCGTTGCCATCACCTAAGAATATCTTCCGGTGATATTTCAGGATGCCCCGCAGTCCTGCCTTCGTGAGCGGGACTGCTTTCGCCTGGAACTCCCACGTCTGCCTTATCAATGTCACACTCGGGGCTGAGATCCGACAATTCAAGCAGCAGAGCCAACTGATCCCTCAACTGGGCCATGAGCACGCCTCCTTCGTGAATGTAGACTGCCGGCTCCAGGTCCAGCTCTTCAGCGTATTCCGCTTCAAGCCGCCTGGGTGTGGTGACCATCAACAAGTCGGGTTCGTCATCATCCGGACGTTCTCCATCCTGGAGGCTCGACCCAGGCTCCGGAGCGGGCTCGCTCGGGCTTTCTCGCCATGCACTTGCTGGACGTACTTCCACGGAGTCCAATTCGTCACCTCCCTCGACTTCCGCTTCGCACTCCAAACGTTGAGCCTCCGACTCGGAGACTTTGGCCACGACCGACTCGGGTGGCCCGGCAGCTTCAACTTTGCTTACGCCACACTCGGGTCACTGGCTGTCCGACGCTCCTGAATTCGCACTAACCAGCGGGTTTGGCTTCTCTTGTAACTGCACCACCCGAACTGCTTCAGGCTTGGGGCGCGGCCGCAGCAATAGTATCGCTGACCACTGATATTCGCGCGTTTCCACTGCAGAGGGCTGCGCATTATCGAGCATTTGGGCGGCTTGCGCCGCGCGCAGTCTGGCTTGCCTGAACATCGTGCTCTCCTGAATGACTTGTTGCCATTTCTGGTACCGCCTCGTTCCAGGGCGCAGACAACGTCCGCCACTCGGGATGTTTCCATACTCGATCACCCGAGCGAGGGGTGTCCGAGTGTCGATCCAGACATCTCGCTTCGAGACATTCACCACTTTCACATCCATAGCCCATGACCTTGCACCATACAGCACCTTGGTCACCCAGCGGTCACCGCGGCCAGCCCAAATCACATCACGTTGGGGGTGTGAACTGCCGTAGGAATTCTACCGCTTGTTTCACCAGGTTACGGTACAGGCTGTAGGTGACATCACCGGGTTGGCTGTATGCGCATCCGAATGGGGTCGCCGTACGCAGCACTGACCTCGTCCGGGAGGCAAACGAGGCCTTCCCGAATCTCAGTCGACCCTGCAGAGTGCGCAGAATCCATCGAGTAATACATCCACCTTCTGGATGTTCGTGACCAAGCACAATTCGCATAACGTAAACTAGCCTGACGTCCCAGGATCTTACTGTGACCGCCTCGCCGTGATGAGCTCGGAACATCTCCTAATCCGGACACCTTGATGCCTTCCGTGAGTGCAACCTGAGTTTGAGTCTGCAGCGCAAATTCAGACTCCATCATACTCAATGTCTCCGTGTCCAGAATGGCTTCGGTCCCTGAGGTTGCCTGCCCATGTACCATCGCAACTTGTTGTCCTTCACCTTCGAATCGTTCGCCACCACCATCCATATCGTTCGCCCGGAACCAACTTGAACTCGGCTGGTTCTTCGAGGTCCCTGCAGACGAGCAGTCCCAGAATCCACAATGTTCCGCTCGGGTGGCACAATTCGTTTTTCAATTCGGGATGACATGCATTGTTGGTTATCTTGGTTCAAGGCTCTGAACTCGGGGCCGACATAAGCTAAGACACAATTCTGAGGATTTTCTATGCCCGACGCGTACCGGATCCCCATCCGGCGGGCTTAGTGGTTTGACCGCTTCCCCTCTGAATTGGCCTCACCACTCAGGGTGTCTTCCCGAATGTGACTTGGAAGGACCGCTAGACCACCTTGGCGCAGCAGCTTCTTGATCTCTTGGAGTGCCTTCCAGTCTTCGCATCTTCTTTGGTGGAATTCATCACGTTTCAGGCAGGGCTTTGCCTCACACACACGAGCGGGGTGTCCTTGACCACATCGATCACACGTCATGGGGCCCTAGCAGTTCTTCGGCCGATGTCCCCAGTTGTGACAGCCTTCGCAATATTCGTTCCGATCCGGGTTGACCCGGGGCGGATACGCCTGAGCGGGAGCTGGCTTGGGCGCTTGCTGATGTGGCACCCCTGGGGATGGGGCGGGTCGGCCATGGGCCCACCCGGTTCGGTCCATCGCATGGTACACTTCATACGCGAGGTCTTCTCGCGTCACCAGGGTTCCAGTCGTCAAGTTCGGTAGGCTTGGAGCTTGCACCTCCTGGGCTGTTGTTAATTCCGACGTGTCTTCCGATTCTCCTTCGTCTTCCGTATCCGAGTCATCCGCGTCGGCGACGTACGCCCGATCTCGACGCTTGGGCCTGAACCGTTCGCGTCGCAGGTTATCCGCCCGGATGTCCCGAGTCGCGGTACTCCTGGATAGAGCGTCGTCGTCGTTGTGAAGCACCTCACGGCGCTTCAGCCGGTACCCCAGGTCCGCAACCTTCTTGAACCGTTGACCCTCCAAAGTCGACTTGAGCTGGTTGTCCTTGAGCCTTCGGGTGACCTGACGCACATGCAGCTCGCGCTACTTGCTCGACTTCGGGAAGCCCACGTCCGCGCGCTCCGCGGCGATATTCAGGCGGTACCGGAACGCCAAAGCCTTCTTGTCCTTGCGCTGCGTCATAGTGTAGTAGCGCTCGGTCTCCGACACCTTGTACTCGCGCCTGAACGCCCGGGAGATCCGCACCCAGTTATGGCGGTCATGCTTGGAGAGCTGGCCACGCCAGTTCCGGCCTTCCAGGGACATCTTCAGCTTGAGCTCGCAGACCTTGGTGCGGTCTGTCCACCCGCCGTGGGACGCAAGGTTCAGGAATTTCTCCCACCAGCGCCTCCGGGCGGGGAGCGGCGCGTCCTCGGCGAAGTCCCCAGGGCGGCGGAACTCACGTACGGCCTGAAGGTCATGGCAGTACTGCCGCCCTGGGTAGTAGTCGTCGCGACGTTGACATGCGCTTCATCCACCGAGCTGTTGGAGTCTTCATCGCTCGAGCTCTCCTCGCTAAAGTCCGAGCTCGAGCTGTCGTCCGAGGGATCGCCCCGCTTGCTTGAGCGCTTCCTGTGTGAACTCTTCCGAGCGGCCGGTTTCTTGCCGTCGGACTTAGTCGAGCTCACAAGCTTCGATTCAGGTTTCGGAGCATACGCTCGGGATGCGCTGTGGTTGGGACCCTGGGCATAGCTTCTTCCTTCCCATACTCAGTTCCAGTCATTGTGGTTAGCGTTGCTTGAAACTGTGCTGCACGAAGGTAGCCCGCGTGTCTCTTGATTACGCTACTGGATTCTTAGTGCACACCCCGGCGCACTGGCTCTCTCTTCACCTCGACAGTCAGGTCGGGAGCGGGTGTCGCTTGATCACCTTGAATGTGTGTCGATGTCGTCGGAATGTTGCGCGAGCGAATTATCTGAATGTTCTCGTGGTACCGAATAGTCGTCTGGTCCAGGAGGCGTTGATCTTCCAGCGACTTGATCCGTTGTTCGAAGTGTCGGCGCTTGTTCATCCGGGGCCTTCTTGATCTCCTCTTCCTGAGCGGTCCTTCCAGCGGCGGCCTCGGCTTCGCGGTGCGACTCCTGTGCGTACTCCGCTCGGTAGGTGTGCTGCGCGCTCAAGGCGGCCTCCTCTTGGAGGGCCTGGACAGCTTGCCGAAGACTCTCGCCTTGGACGGCCTGTGTGGACTCCATTCGGGCCAGCGCAGCTTGGGTCGGCCTCATGGTGGTCAAAGCCACCTGAGAGGCGCCCGACATCGCGGATCGGCTGGACCTTCGGGAGCCCCTGGTCCATTCGGACCTCTCCGAGCGGCTCGGCGACCTCTTCGACCTGGACTTGCGCTTCGACGTCCGAGCGCGCCTGGAACTTCGCCGGTCATCGTCGTCCGAGCTCGACTCGCTGGATGAGCCACCTGGTCTGGGCTTCCTGGACCGGTGTCTCCGGGAGGTCCTCGACCTGCGTCCACTCCGGGTGCTGGTATGGCCCGACTCCGACATAACGACATCGTCCTGGTCGACCAGCACCGATGGAGCAGGGAGGACGGCCTCCGTGAGTTGGACACCCCAACCTTCGCCAGCTTGAGCAGCACCGCCTTGGGCGGTCATCACCATTCCGGATGGGGCAGTGTACGGCATGTGAGTGCCGGCGGCTCCTCCGAGTGACTGCATCGAGGACGAGGACGACTACTGTTACCCAGATGATCGCGATCCAGGTGCACCGGGGCTGGACTCGTCCGAGCCCACCATTATCGTCCCTAACAGGCTTGACTCTTGACCTGCGCTGCGCCTCGAAGATGCGCTCTGGGTGGTCGACATTTGTACGCTCAGGATGTCCGCATCTTGGCTCGCCTGAGCTGACGATCGGAACGACCGGTGCGAGCGCAGTGGCGGGATGGACGACGGACGCGGCGGTCGGAGTTGCAGGCGCTTCGCTTCAGGCTTGCCGACGGCCGAACTTGCTGGGCTTCGGGCGGCACGGACTCCAGCCATCTCCATCCGGAGGAGGCACTCTCGGCCGAGTAACCCAGCTCCGTATTCCGGGATCGACAAGCGTCCGCTCGGGAGCTTCGCCTTCACGCCCTCCGCAGCGGCGGCTTCAAGCTCTCGGATCCTCGCCGTGGGCACGATTCGGGATGGCACACCCGAAGTGACGTCGCGCCACTCGAGGAGCTCCGAGGCGAGCAACTGCTGCAAGTCTCCGGCGACCAGGCGGACCAAGGCCTTCTCGATCCGAGAGGCGTGGGCTTGGAACCACTCGGGCATCAGGTTGCGAAACCGGAATCCCGCCTCGACGAACATCGTCTGGACGAGGGCCGCGGACTCCCGGGACGACAGCGTCGCCATCGGGATCGGGATCGCCGTGATATTCGTGGCGGCGTAGGGGGCCAACCTGACGAGGCTCCATTCAGAGACCCAAGCGTCGTCCGGGTGGACCATCGCGACTCGCGCGGCAACGTACTCGGACGTCGCCATTGCGGCGGCCCACCACGGCTGGAACTCCGGCGCAGGACTTGGTCACGCGTCCTCAATCGTCGGAGACACTGTAGTGGGTCTAACTTGACTCACTACTTTAGCTTACACGTTGTGCAACGTGTATGAGGAAGCGTAAGTACTTAGTAATTACTTAGGTTAATTATATTTGAATACACAAATATAATTTAAATCAGATAAGACTCCAAGTAGCTAGTTTAAGGTGAAATGAGAACTGTATTGTTGATAAATTGATCTTCCTCCTAAATCTGCTAAAATCTGTTTATCATCTACGAAAGGGGTTGACAGCGGCTGGCTGTCAGAGCCCCGCTAATATGCACGTCTCTGATTGGTAGAAAGATGCTGATTTCTACCAATAAGATCTTTTGGGTAGGTGTGGACTACTCACTGTGGTGGCCCACTTCAATGTATCCATTGGTGTGTCTTACACCAAGGTGAGGAAGTATCTAAAACTTTTAACAGATAACCTATCTGTTAAATTCACAAGTGGCTTGTAGCCCCTTGTGCGTGTAACCCCGTTACACCATCCCCCCTTAAGGTTAGACGCGCGGGGTCTCCGCACGTCAATCTTCTGAATTGACCATTCGTCAATTCTCCGCGTTTGGAGAAAGAAACTCCGCTCATTCAACGATGAGCGCCCTCGAAGTCTTCTAAGTGGTGGGGAGTCATCTCCATCGACGACTACTCAGGACGCAAAGGCGAAATACGGCACGTGAAGGATCGTCAGACTTACGACGACATAAGATTATGGGAGGAGGGAGGAGAACTGCCCCTCTGGCTTAAAGATTCAGTGTCAGCGACAATGACTCGCCGAATACCATCGCCCGCTCGTGAAGGGGAGACAATCGACGCTTCGAGCTCGAAGTTGCGCGAACTGAGAGCATACTTCCCACTTCTCGCTTGCTGGGGAGATTCCGCTAGCACTTCGCGCTGCTGCTGATGCGTATTTCAAAACTCCAGATCTTCTCACGTGCAAGAATGCGCCTGACCAGCGCGCGATCCTGGATGACCGTCCCGCGTCCGAGACCGACCGGATATGGAACCGGTACACTCCGGAATGAGTAGACACGCTTGACAGTATAGCGCCATCAAGATGACGCTACTGCCAGCTACGTTGATAACTGTCCGGACTTTGTTCCATGGCTTCCAGTAATTTCAAAGCTGAAAGCTAATACATGAAAAAAGA